>NC_137019.1:10328639-10353639 GCF_032717465.1 Coenobita brevimanus
AAAAAAATTGTGCTTTAAAAAATTTTACTGAAATGTACCTACCTCAAAACTTTTCTGACAAGGAGAATAGTTGATACAAAAACTAGACAGAAATATTAACACTCAAAAAAATGGGTATAGTTTTATAATACCAGTTAGGTAAAAAATCGACTTCCTCTTCAGATCAATTCAGTCATATAATTGCCTAAAGCAAAACTCACTCTATCCTGGGTAGAGGAAATGGAGGACAGGAGGAGAGGAAAAAAAGGAAGGAGGGAGGGAGGGAGAAAAAGGGAGGGAGGGAGGGAGAGCAATCGTCTTATTCTTAGATGACGCAGCTAATTGCCAGATATTATCTCTAATTCCCAAAATTTAATTAAAGCCCCGCCAACGGAACCCCAAGAAATATTGTGAAAATTGACGTCAGCGCTGAGCGACGGTAACTACGGCTTTGTGCAGGTAGTCAGCCCGTTTGGAACTAGTCCTTGTCTTTATGTGGACCTGGCGTGAGAACAGGGGCAGGGGGGAGAGAAGGGGGAGTGGGGCAGAGAGAGTGGCGAAGGAATTGGAGAGTGGTGATGGTATGGGGAGTGGAGCAGAGACAGTGGAGAAGGGGTAGGAGAGTGGGGCAGGGGAGTGGTGAAGGGGTAAGAGAGTGTGGTTGAGGGGAAGTTGTAGAGGGGGAGAAGAGAGGGCTAAGGGGGAGTGGTGGAAGGGTCTTAATGAAAGGCAGGGGGAGTGGTGTTGGGGTCGTTGAGAGAAGCAGGGGAAATGGTGGAAGGATGTGTTGAGAGGCTGGTGGAGTCGTGAAAGGGTCGTAGTGAGAGGCAAGTGGGAGGTATGGTGGGGTCGTGTAGCGGAGCAAGGGGAAGTTGTACAGGAGTCGTACAATAAGGGCAATGACAGAGTTGTGGAGGGGTCGTAGTGAGATGAAAAAATATTAAGGAACATGAAGAGTGTTGTGGAGGGGTCATAGTGAAGTCGAAGGAGGTTGTTGTGGGGTCAGTGAAAGGAAAGAAGTCGTGGAGGAATTGTGGTGAGAGATGGTAGTGAGAGGGGGGGAAATATAGAAGGGTCGTAGTGATGGGCAGAAGGGAGCCGTGGAGGGGTGAAAGTGAGGGGCTGAGGGGAGCTCTGATGGGTCACAGTGAAGGGGAGGGGGGAGTGACGTGCCTGCGTCGAAGTGAGGGGGGATAGGAAATGGTAAGGGGGGGTTACGTATGGGGCTTATAAGGGGGGAATATATATTGGACTTAAAAGGGAGAAAATATTTGTGTCGGCTTTTTGGAGAGGGTTATATGGGGGAGTATGTGTGGAGATTATAAGGGGAAGGGAATACATGTGGTCTGAAAGAAGGAAATATGAACACACGTACCCAGTTACGGGACTGAAGGTATATATATACATATATGGTACACCAAAAGGTAAAATAGTATTGCTTGGTTGAACTTGCAGGTCAGGGTAACATAAGAAAAAGTCAGTAATATCTGGCACGTACAAGGGTGGACAGGTTATACAAGGGCTGTAAGGAGGAGGCTGTACATCGTGGGAACTGCTGTACATAAGAAGGGGGAGATAATATCTGTGGGCTTACGAGGATGCCGATATATATAACAGGGGCTCGTTTATAGAAGAAGGGGGACTATTGGAAGTAGGCTTATGGGTAAGTGTACGTAAGTAGGGAAACTCTTAGGGGGGAAACAATATAAAAGGTGGGTAGGGATGGCTTATTAAAGAGAGTTATGAATATGGAAAACATTGTTACACATGCTTACGAACATGGAGAAAACATGCGGAGAAAAATTAACGCGGGGATAATGCATATAAGAAAGAATGTTCACAGCATGGCAAGGAATAACAACAGAAAATTATACGGAAGGCATTAAGGATGACATGTGTATACCATGTATAACTGGAAGTTTTACAACACGGAAGCGCAAATATATCATCAGCAGCAGCAGCAGCAGCAGCAGAAGCAGCAGCAGCAGCCTAGTGCAAAGCAAACTGCTTTCTTAAAGTTTCTTCTGACCTATTGGTGATTAGGTGACAGTAAAGGGAAGCTACAGAAAGAGAATGGGATGGGATGGGCATAATTAATGTGAACACTGCACAAGTACAAAACTGAAAATTATTGATACCCTAGTGCATTTACCCGTTCACTACGATTGCTTTTCTTACATTCATGCTATCGCCAGGCAATTGACGATCCATCAGCCACCCCCGCGCGAAGGTATCTTTATAATTAGCTCCTGTTATCTCCCACAGACATTATTAAGCACCGGGGTGACTTCTCGTAGTGAAGGATTAGGAACTATGGTCGTCTGGGTCTCTATAAGCCACGCAGCGTCAACAGCAGGTAAGACTGACAGTAAAGTGGATATTATAAAGCAATATAAACAGCACACGGACCACTGACGTATTTATCGTAAAGCAATTATACGGCATGTAGATGGACAACGAAATATGTATCGTTATCTACTGTAAAACATAAACACTTAATCATACATATAAACACTGGATCATACATATAAACACTGGATCATACATATAAACACTGGATCATACACATAAACACTGGATCAGGCACAGAGACACTAAGTCATCCACATAAACACTGAATCATACACATAAACACTGGATCATATACATAAACACTGAATCATACATATAAACACTAAATCATACATATAAATACTGAATCATATTCATAAACACTGAATCATACATTTAAACACTAAATCATACATATAAACACTAAATCATACATATAAACACTAAATCATACATATAAACACTAAATCATACATATAAATACTGAATCATACACATAAACACCGTATCATACATAAAAACACTGGATCATACACATCAACACTGAAGCATACATAAAACCAAAATACATACCGTAATGCGATGTACACAACACGCAGGGGAACACCCAATTATAGACCATACCGCCATTGAAACAGCGAGTACAAAAACAATGATGTACTAAATATACCGCAACAGCTATTTAAACAGCACATACAGGAAGTACTATTTCTACCTATCGCAAGTATCTAGATATGGAGGAAGTGGGAGCATATTGAGGAAAAGCGATTTTGCACGGATTAAAGTCGGCAGCTGAAGATTGCACTGAACAAATTGCAATTCTGGGAGGTGAGGCATGGGAACAGGAAAAAGGTATGTGCTATTACCGGGAAAACTGAAGGTAAACCACAGCATAAGGGGCTAAGCAAAGACGGGCTAAGCAAAGACGCACCCTCCCCGTTTCCAGTCAGAGCTAATCCAGACTACAAGACGTATGAATTTGAAGAAAGTGAGAGGATTTGCAATTCTCGTTGTCAGTGAAAGCTGAATTTGAATGAAGTGAGCGACTATGTAGTTTATATCTTTTGAAACACATTTTTCAACTACATGATAGGTTATTATAATTTTTTTTTTTTTCTGTAGCCTCCTATTTCAATAACACCAGTCAATCTGAATTTTGTGTCCAGATTCTGACTTAGGTTTTCAATGCTTATCACCTGACCCACTTTTGATTTTTCGCTAAGGGACTGAGAGACAAAGGAAGGGAAGGGATGGGAAAGGAATCAGAAGTTGGTAGGAAAGGAATAATAGAGGCTCGTGAGGAAGTAAAAAAAAAAAAAATGGTAGGACGGGGTGGTATGGAAAATAAAGGAAGGAAGGAAGAAGAGAGAGTACGATGGGGCAGATATGGGTGGATGTTGCCCATCTGACCATGAACCTGGTGGACTTCAGGCTAAAGTTATCCCTTTCCCATTACCATCATCATCTTTTGGGGGGATGAGGGGGTCAAGGGGCGTTTGTAGAGGGATATAAGGTTTAGTTTGGATGAGCTGATGAAGGACGTTGGCGGGAAATAAAACTGGTATGGGAGGTTAAGCAGGTGCCGGAGAGGGATGTAAACGAGCAAAGGAGGGACTGATAAGGAAGGGGCGAAGATGGATCGGTAAGGAAGGAGCAAAGACGGATCGACATGGAAGAAGCAAGGAAAGGACAACAGGGGAGAAGGGTTACAGATGGGCATGTAGGGGATAAGGGATGCTAAGGAGGAAAGGGAAGGAGGGATTGTTTGGAATGGTGGAAAGAAGAGGTCAGCAGGAGAACATGGAGTGACTGGTAAGGAGGAAGGCAAAGAAGACTGGTAGGAAAGGGGGCTAGGAAGGCTCGTGGGGAGAGGGGCAAAGAAGGGCTGGAAGGATATGGGTGCAGAAAGAGAGGCCCGATAAGATCGGTAGGTGGGAGACATGATGGCAAAGAAGAGAAAGTAGGGAATCGTAGGCCTGGGGGGAGAGGTATGGAAGGGATGGTAGCGAGGAAGGGTAACGAGGGCAGTATGGGTATGGGTGCAAGGGGGTGGGTGGGAAAGAAGGGTACTGTTTGGGGAGAAAAGGGGCCAGTAAGGAGGCAAGGGGAGGGGGTAGAAAGAAATAACAAAGGAGAGGAGGAATGGGGGCGAGGAACATGGGTGGTCTATGGCAAGAGGGAGCATGATATTGCTGTCAGAAGAAGGGTCCTGAGGGTATGGCACGGAGAGGAGGGGGGGGGGGAAGACGGGGGTGGAAGGCTTGGAGGTTGAGGAAAAAGAGGAAATTATAACGGGGAAAAAAAGGTACTGTAAGACGGGCCAAGGAGAGGAGAATACGACTAAGAATGGGTAATGCATGGACAAGAGAGATCTGTATAGGGACAAAAATGGAATGATAAGGGAAAAGGACAAGGAAGGGCGAATTAAAAGGAAAAGAAGGGACCAGTGAGTGAGGAGTGGTGGTGGTGGTGGTGGTGATGGAGGATGTTCAGGGGTGGGGTTAGCAAGAAAAGCATAGTGGGAGGAGAAGGCATGGAGAGTATGGTTAGGGGGAGCAAGGTGGGGCCGCACATATTTGGCGGGTAAGGAAAGTATGATAATGAGACGGGGTGGGGGGTCAAGGTGGGATTGGTGGAGGGCAAGAGCTAGGAGAGGGTGGAAAGGGAGGGGAGGAAGGGTCAAAAGGAAAGTAAACACCAACAAACCTATTGGTCTTTATGATACTGTTAGTTATAGGGAAAATTATACTTAACAAAATTTTTCTAAGGGTTAAAGACAACGAAAGAAAAGCAGGAAGGCTCCAGTGAAGGGAGAGACAAACCATGGAGGGGTCGGTAGGGAAGCCAAGGATGAATCGGTAGGAGAAACCAGTCAGGGTCAAGAATATTGTAGGCGAGGTTATAAACTGAGACTAGGAGGAATTTTTTGGAGAAAGGAGTGGAGGAACAGGTGGGGAAAAGGAGAGTGAGTAAAGGGAGATGCAAAAAGGTATATGAACTGAGAAATAAGGAGGTATACTTGCTCGAAAACGCAAGGAAGGAGACGGAGGTAGGAAGGCTGGAGGAAGGTAAGTAGGCAGGCACAGAGAGGAAGGAAGGGAGATAAGCAGAGGAAATGAGAGAGGAAGGTAGGAAAGAACATGGAAGTAAACAAGAGGGACAGGGAAGCAAGGGAAGAGAAGGCGGCAAAGAGTACGGAGGGAGGTGGGCAAACAGTACAGGGTAGGCTGGCAAAAAATGGGAGGGAGGCAAGAAGAATGACAAGAAGAGGGAAATAATTCATGGACAGAGCTGCAGAAGAGGATGGGTTTGTTGAGAGAAACAAGGCGACAATAATTAGTTCGCTGGTGCAAGTAAGGAAAGGAAACTAGCAAGGAGAAAGGAGCCGATAGAAAATAAGGTCACAAGAAAGTGGAAGAAATGGAGTGGTAATTGGGGGTTGACAGGAGGAGACGAGAATAGGGAGAAAAAAAAAATTGAGCAAGGGTATGCTTGTAGAAGTAAAGAAAGGAGGGGAATTAAGGAGGAGAGGGAAAGAGGGGGATTAAAAAAAAGGGGATGGGGGAAGGAGAAGCTCATGGGGAGACATGAAAGGACGCAGGGCCTCGTACTAGAAAACAAGGAGGAAACAAGAAAGGAAACACATCAAGGAACAGGGGGAGATAAGGGATGGGGTTGAAGACAAGGAGGAAATGGGATAGGTGAGACAGGGGGAGACAGGAGCTTGGCAATGAGAAGCTCGTACGAGGAGGCAAGAAGAGGAGAGACAAAACGGGGGGAGGAAAGAAGACATGTGGAGGAGAGAAGATATGGAGACGAAAGGAGACAGACAGGGGATGAAAAGAACATGTGGAAAAGAAAAGAGGCAGAATGGGGAAGACACAACAAGGGGAGAGGGGACAGAGTAGAGGCAATGAAAGAGGAAAAGGGAAAGAGGAAGGGGGAAAAAAGAAGAGAAGAAAACAGAGGATGAGGGAAGAATGAAGACAAGAAGGAGAAGGGGGAGATAAGAGTAAGGTAGGGAGGGGACTGTAGGAGAAGACAAGAAGGAAGGGGGGAGGGGGGGAGTCGTAGGGGGTACTTATACTTATCCACTGATCATAGTCATTAAATCGGGTCGGTCGCCAGCCAGACAGCATCTTTTTAGGTCCTAACCCCTGCAGCAGCCGCCAGCGAACCACCTCTCCACCGCCCAGACTATGTGCTGCCGTCACAGCGGCTCCTCCACACCTCACCTAACCTTACAATACAGTCATATTGATGATGTGTTATTAGTTTAAGTCATCCTAACGCCATACTACTTTATGCTTGCTACCGCCTTATGGTTTTCTTTAACTCTAGACAAACCTCTCATAGGCAGACGTCTCCATTAACTTCTTCCCTAAAATACACATTCTCCATGCTATATAAACCGTTTGGCGATAGCAAGAATTACACTAAATATAGTGACGGAATTAATTGGCCGTAAAATTTATAAGTATGTTATGTTTCGGGCTTAGGTCAAACAATTATAGTTCAAAGACAGCCACCGCGACTTAAGGCTTATGGTTCGCCTGAGGACTTCTAACCTAAAATTATCCTTCGTTAATGCCTCGATAAGCTAATGTCATATCGTATTATTATCAATAAAGTTCAGAACAACTGCTCCTAAACGTTCAATCATCCAGTGGAAATTAATATCCTTCTGAATGTTTTCTGACACTAAAATACACCGGTACATTCCAAGTGAATTGTTTTCCTATATGGCACAATGCATGTCACTTGCTCCTTTACACCTTCATCCCTCTGCTGTAAGTGCAGGAAGTTGGAAGAAGTATCAGGCCTATTGTTCAATCTGTCAACGTGTCTTCAGTACTTTTCTCTACAATAATCCAATAACCTTGTACACCCAAAACAATAAATATGTGCTAAAGAATACGGTCGCACCTGAGGTCACTGACATAGTGTAATCAAGCGAAGAGGGGTGGGAAGGATGGAGTGTATACAGTACAATAAAAGAACCTTTCCATATAATGCCTTCCTTATTCTTGCCACCCTGCAGACGATTTTATCCAGCTCAAGTATGACATCTCATACTGAAGAGGTTATCAAAAGCATCATCCAATCCATACAGTGCGAAATCTCTCTCCTTAGGTGAATACACTCGTCTGGTGGCAAAATAAAAAAAAATAATCATAATCGTAGGGAAGAGGCTAATTCTGGTCCGGATAGCAAGGCAGGGTAAATTACATCACCTGAGCTCATCTTGAACCACTTAGAGACACCTGTTGGGGAGATGGGATTGGGTGACTCGGGTGGGGGACGGGGTTGTTATTGCTTCTGAAGGGGAGCAACTTCAGCACTGTGCCTCTCAAGATGGAGCGATATCAGGTGCTGCTTAGCTCAAAGTACCCTACTGCAGACATATCTCCAAGGGGAAGGGTACTCGGCACACTTAAAGGAGGCATTATCATCATCATCATCACCATCATCATTATCATCAGGACCTAATTATGTGATAGTATTGTAAGGTATCTTGGGAAGAGGAAGAATACTCCGCACTCTTAAAGAAGCCATCGTCATCATAACCCTCATTATATCCTACTTGAGTGTAGGTACAGCTGACTAATTCTGTTCTAGGAAAATACACAGCTATTCCTAAAGAACCACTCTCCTATTGGCTTCTGTTGTCATCATCAGCATCCGCAGTGCGAAGGTGCAACATGACCATTCCTGGATTGGATAATTTAACAAGTGTCCTTAAAGAACAGTCAAATATTAACGGAAAAAAGGAAAAGGAAAACGAGACACGGACATCGTAAATAACTGATATCCTCAGCACAAAAAGGAAAAAAAAAAAAGACTAAATGTACTTAAAATAAACAAAGTATTAGACTGAATATACTGCCTAGGAGTTCTATCCCTCAAACGAGCTTCAGCTGATCGAACCTGGACGCATAATAACAGCAGAGCGTAGCCTAAAGCACCAACTAAAAAAAAAAATTATGTGCTACAGGGAGAATATGACATTATCTTCAGATTCACTCTCTCTCTCTCTCTCTCTCTCCATCCTACCTCCCATCATACTTTCTTATTCATTTCTCCCACGTTCCCCTTTCGCTATTTCACTTTTCACCCATCCCCATTCTCACCCCCACTCCACTCCACCTCCCTTTCTCACTCCACATTTTTCCACCCACCTCCGCGCTCATCCCCCATTCCCACTCCCATTCTCTTTCTCATCCCACATTCTCCACCCACCTATGCCCTCACCCCCACTCCCACTCCCCCTCTCTTTCTCACTCCACATTCTCCCATCTTGTATTCGCTACCACGCCTTGCCTTCCACCTAATCCACATATCACCTCTCCACTCCTTGGCTCCTTTCCTTATTTTTCCCTTCCTTCCCTACCTTTGAACTCCCTCCTTCTTCTCCCACATCATCTTTTCCTTCCTTCCTTCCTTTCATCCAGTGCTCCTCAATTACCTTTCCATATTGTACCTTATTCTTTCCTTTCTCTTTACTTCTTTTTCTCCTTTTCTTGTGATACTCCTCTCTTCTGCCTTTTCTCGTCTTATCTTCCATTCTTTCACTTACTTGCTTATATACTTTCTTTTTTCTCAATCTCTGCGCGGCCCTGTCCACTGTTTTCCTTTTTCAACAATGAAGACTAACTTCTCCCTAATCTACCGACTCTGTATTTCCTCCTACCGTCTCTCATTCCTCACTCTCCACATCCCCTCCCAATTCGCATCCCCTCCCTCTCACTCCTCACTCTTCCCATCCCCTCTCTCTCTTCTTAGTTTCCAGTTCTCCCGCCCACCTCTCTCCATCCCTCCATCTTTCTCCCCACTCCCTCTTTCTCCCTCTCCCTCATCACCCCTATTTCTCTCTTCTCCCTCTCTACCACCATCCACCCCATCTCTATCCCCATTCCTTCATGCCCTCTTTCTCCCCCTCCCTCTTCACCTCTCTTTCTCTTCTCCCCCTCTCTACCTTCATCCCCCCCATCTCTCTCATCCCCTCCCCTCCGCTCCCTTATATTTACTGTGGTTATCATGCCCTTGAGACACAGGCAAACAACTGGTACTCACAGCCTTAGTCCTAAACCCTCCCTTCCCCTCCCTTCTGTCTGCTCTCTCTCTCTCTCTCTCTCTCTCTCTCTCTCTCTCTCTCTCTCTCTCTCTCTCCATTTTAAGTTCTTCCTCTCATTTCTTTTCTCTCCCTCCCCTTTGGCCTCTCCCTTACATTCCTCCCTCCTTTCTGGATGCTCCATCCCTTCCCACTGGTCTCTCTTCCATCCATTCCTTTGGTTTCACTTCCTTCCCTCCCTTCTGACTTCTATCTTATCTCCCTCTCTCCCTTTTGGTTGCTCCCTCTCTTTCCTCCTCTTAGATTCCTTTCTGTTTCCTTCCTCCATCACTTCCTTCCCATTCGATTTCTCTCCCTCTCCTTGCTCCCTCCCGTCGTGCCCTCTCTTCCAACTCCCTCTTCTCTGACTTCTTCACTTTCCCCTTTACCTTCTGGTTTTGCCCTCACCTTCCCTTAACTCCTCATCTCAGTTTCTCTCTCTCTAGTCTCTCCCTCACCTACTCTCCCTTTATTTTTCCTTACAATCTCCCTTGTCCCTAACCATCTCTTGTCTCTGCCCTCTTCGTTTCCTTACTCTGCTTCCTTCCTTTGCCTTTTTAATTACTCCTTCCCTTGTACGTCTTTATTCTCTCTCTCTCTCTCTCCTTCGCCACTCCCCTCTCCGTCTCATATACCCTC
The DNA here is from genome assembly GCF_032717465.1 of Coenobita brevimanus. Classification (NCBI taxonomy): domain Eukaryota; kingdom Metazoa; phylum Arthropoda; class Malacostraca; order Decapoda; family Coenobitidae; genus Coenobita; species Coenobita brevimanus. Next base: position 10,338,700 of record NC_137019.1, read on the forward strand.
CTTTTTTCATGCTCTCTTATTTCCATTCCTGGATTTCTGTTCCACTCACTTCTGCATTATCCTTCACTACTATCCGTCCATCTCCTCTTCCTTCCCCTCCTTCCTTATTCTTCATCATTTTCTCCATTACTTCTGTTCTTTATTGCGCATTCTCACACACTTCCTTATCTTACACTCCTTCCCCCTTTTTTTTTTTTTTATATCCATCCTCTATCTCCATTCAGTTCACCTCATCCTTCCTGTCGTTCAGCTGCTCTTTCTACTCTCCAACACTCCTTTCAAGTTCTTCTGTCTTACCTCTCTTCATATCCCCTCTCCGTTCCCCCACACACCTCCCTTCCTTCTAATCCCTCCACCATTTGCTCCCTACGTCCTGCTAAACATCTTCATTTCTCTCTTCTCCTAGTCTCCCTCTTGTACTCACTCTGCTTCTGCCCATCTCTACCTTTCATTCACTTCTCATCCAATTTTACTAATTTGTTTACATTTTCTCTTTTTATATCTTTCACTCATTCACTCATCATCCAATGCTAGATACTGTACTTCCTTCTTCCTTCCTTATTCTTATGTTTCCTCACTTCCCTCCTCTCACTCATGCACTTAATTTACTTTCACCTTTCACTCTCTTTACTTCTCTCACTCACTCTCCAATAATGGTTACTTCTCTTTTTCTTCATTCTCTGTTCCTTTCCCTACCTTCCTCCGTCCCTCCCTCACATTAACCCCTCTAATTCCAGTAATTTTACTCATCGGTTTATTCCATCTCTCCATTTCCTCTTCGACTCAAACACTGTTAACACTAACCTCTCTGCATCCTAATTTTTCTCTACCCCTCTTTCACCCGCACAATAACGCCAGAATCCTTACTGCTTTTATGAACTCACTTTCCCACTCCTTTATTAGTCCCAGTCTTCCTTCCTGTCTTTTCACATCATCCCCTTTATTAAACGATCTTACTTTCATTGTTTTCGCTTTCGTCTTCTTCTTCCCCAGCCATTTTTCACACTTTTTTCCATTCCTTTTCCATCCCTCTCTTCTGCTACGGTTTTCCTTCTGTTTCCATCTCAGTTTGTCCTCCTTCCCTCCTCCATCTCTCCCCCTCTGCCCACAAACCTCTCCCTTCTCCAGTCCCTAGTCCTCCTAAGCTCCCTTCCTACCACCATCCTCCCTTCTGTCGCCTGTATAGCCTCTCCCTGTCTCCCTATCTGCTGCTAAAATTCCTAACCTCTGTCTTTTCTCGACGACCTTCCTCTTTCTCCCACTTGCTGCCACGCCTTCCTTATGCTCTTTGTTTCTACTTCCATACCTTCCTGACCATCTTCCCCACTTTCCTCCCTCACCCAATCCCTCATCTCCTAATTTCACTCGGACATCTCACTATCCCCTTCCTATCACTCCCTTCGTAGCCATTCCCTTTTGCTGTTTCTCACTTTCCTTAATTCATTCCACTGTTCCTCCTTACAAATGTTCCTTCCATTTTTCTTTCCAATTGTTTCCTCTCATTGTTCTAGCTTTGCCCCTATTCCCCTTCACTATCTCCTTTCATTTCTCTCCCGTCCTTCGTTTCTCCTACTCTACTGCATTCCCTCCTCCCCCTCCTGCCTACACTTACGTGTCCATTCTCCTCTTCCCCTCCCTTCCCTCATATACCCCTCTCATCTCCCTCCCTCTCCTTAGTTCTCCCCTTCTCTACAGCTTCCCTTCTTCCTCTCGCATCTCCCCTCCCCCTCCTGCTTCTACGCACATCCCTTCCCTCCATGTTTCCCTCCCCCTCCCATATTTTCCCTCTCCCTGTTGTCACCTTCTTCACAGATCCCCTCCTCCCCTGTTGCTTCCCCTTTATTTCCCTCCGTCTCCTTGATTTCTCCTCCTTCCTACTGCTTTCCCCTATCCTGCTTCTCCCCTTTTGTATTTAACTCCCACTCCCTTCCTTCCTTCCTTCTCCTTTCTATCCCCACTCTCTTTCCCGTTGCTCTTTTTCTTCTCTGCGTTTCTACGATTCTCCCTTTTCTGCTACGGTAATTCCCTTTCCCCTGTTTCTCCCCTATTGCTCCTACGCCCTTCCTCTCTTCCTTGCTTCTTCACTACTTTTCTTCCTCCCCTCTCTTCTTCCCTCATCTTCCACATTCTCCCTCTCCCTGTTCATCTTCCCTTTTAACGCTTCTCTTGCTGCTTTCATCCATTTCCCTCCTTTACCTTTGTTTCTTCCTTTATTCACTACTTCCCTTTCACTTGCCTCTCACCCCACTGCTCCAATACCTCCTTCCTTTGCTCCTAACTTCCTTCCTATTCCTCCTTCTTCCTCTCCCTCCTGCCGTCCCCTTCCGTACTCTCCATTTCTCATCTGCCGTCCCTTTGTATAATGCTAATCTTGTTCCTTTCCGTTATTTCCCTCCCTTTTCTTTCTTTCTCCTCTTTCCACAGCTTCCCTTCTCTCTGCTTCACCCCTGTTGCTTACAAGTTCCATTCCTCCCCATCCATCTTCTCCCCTACTCTACCTCCCATCCTTTGCATCCTTCCCCCCCTCTCTTTATCTACTGTTTCCCCACTCGCTGTTTCTTCTCTACTACTCCTACCTCCCTTTCCTCCCCAATTACATATACACCCATCCCCCATCCCTACTTCCCTCCCCCACTACTACTACTGCGGTTCCTTCCTCTCCCCAGCCCCAATCAGCTTCTCCCCTACTATAGCTACGACCCTTCCCCCAATCCCTCCCCCTCCTCCCAGCAGCAGCAACAGCAGGGGCAGGAGAGGAGTAGGGTGGGGGGACAATGAGAAGTGATCGGGAGTGTGCAGCGGGGAAGCACAAGTTAATGTTAGTGAGGCTGGCGGCTGCTGCAGATGGCCTCCCTCACCCTGCCTGCCTCTCCTACTCTTGCTCTTGTTACTCAGACTCTCCCTCCTACTCTTATTACTCAGGCGCTCTCTCCTACTCTTCCTCTTACTACTCAGGCTTCCTTTCCTACTCTTGCTCTTGTTACTCAGCCCTCTCTCCTACTCTTTCTCTTCTTACTCAAGCTCTCTCTCATACTCTCTCTTACTCTTGCTTTTGTTACTCAAGGTCTCTGTCTCACAAACTGTTCTTGTTACTCTTGTTCTATTCCCCCACTGTTTTTATGACTTTTGCTTTCCCATTTGCTATGTAACTCAAGGTTTCTCTCCTACTCTCTCTTCCTCTTGCTCTTCTAATCCTCGCTTTACTTTTGTTACTCATGTTTTCTCCTAAAATGTTCTTATTACTCTCTCTCTCTCTCTCTCTCTCTCTCTCTCTCTCTCTCTCTCTCTCCTTACTCATGCCTCACACTCTCCCTCCTACGTGCTCTATACTCTCTCCAGCCACTTTTGCTTTCTCTCTACCGTCCCTCTTCTTTCCAGTCACTTTCTCTCCACTGTTACATACTTTCTCTCTTCCTCTCTGCTGTTACATTTTCTTTTCTCCGCTCTTACTCTTCTTTCTCTCCTTCACTCTTATTATCACTTTTCGTTTCTTTTCATGCCTCCAGTCTCTCTCTCTCTCTCTCTCTCTCTCTCTCTCTCTCTCTCTCTCTCTCTCTCTCTTCACCACTCTTTTCTCACCTCCAATCTTCCTCTTCCAATCTCCATCACTCTTACTTTCATTTCCTTCCACTTTTTCTCTCCTCTGCTCACTCTTCCACTCTTCCAGTTTCACTCTTCTATTCCCTCTTCCACCCATTTCTCTTCTTCATGCCTCCCCACCCTATTTCCCTTTTCTCTCTTCACCTTAATTTTGTTGCATATTACTTACTTTCTCTTCACTACATCGTCTCTTCTCCTAACTCCTACTCTCTTCGTCCTTCCATCCACTTCATCCTCATTAACTTTTCTCCTTCACTTACTCTACTCCCAATTTTTCTTAGCATTCCCCTAACACTCATTCCTCTTTTCATTATCAACTCTCCATTTTCGTATCCCAATCTCTTGCTACGCCTGCTCTCTTTTTTTTTTTTCCTTATTTTCTCCACTTTACTCTTTTTTTTTGTTTCCATAAATATCCCTCTTACTTTCCACCAGTTTCCTCCTCTTCTCCTGTTACTCTTACTCCTCATGCTACTACCCTTATTTTCTAGTACTGGACCTGCTACTCTTATTCTCCTGTTCGGTACTCTCACTACTATTTCTTTTACCGACTCTTGTTGCTTCTTCATGTCCCGGCATTTCTCTTATTCCCCTCGATTCCCTTTTCCTCCTCTCTCTACTTGTCGAGTTATTTTCTTTTTCTTTTTTTCCTCTTCCTGATGTCTCTTTTTTCCCTCTGCTCCTCTTCCTGTTCCTACCGGTAACACTCTTCCTCCCGTAGTTCTTCCTTATTTATTTGTATCTACTCCTTTATCCGTTTTACTTACGTTTCCCAATGTTACTTGCTTTCGGCCTACTTTCGTTTCTTTTACTAGACTTTTAACCGTACTCTGAATTCTCCTTTTCTTCAATTTCTCTTTCTTTCCAACACATTCCCTCCCTCCGCCCTATTTCACTCCTCTTCTGTCTTCGCCTGCCCTTGATTTTCAGTATTTTCTCTTCTGTTATCCATTTTTATCACTGCATCCTCAATCAGTCTATTCTCTCCCTTTCTTCTTCCTCCTCTTCTATTCTTCCTTCTATTATTCTTTATGTGCGCTCTTCTCCAAATTCATCACCATTCCTTCTCCCTCATCATTTTTACTCAGGCTCCGATTACTCCACTCTCTCTCTCTTTCTCTATCTATCTCTCTCCCTCTCTCTCTCCAACTCCTGCTCCTCTCTCCTCCTCCTCCTCCTCGCTCCAACTCGCTCCTCCGGCCAGCCCCTAGTGATAATTCCAGAGCGTGCTTGGATATATAGCAATTACTGTCAAACAACCTTTCTTTTGCACAAGAAATAGAGATATTAAAATTGGAAACATAGTGCCCAACACAGCATTCGCGGCTTCTCCAAAAGTGCAATATTATCGACAGGATTTTTTCTCTCACTCTCCTCCACTTCCATCTTCCTCTCTCTCTCTCTCTCTCTCTCTCTCTCTCTCTCTCTCTCCTCTTCTCTCGTCTCCGCTGCCCTCCTCTTCTTCCTTCCCGTCTCCTCCTTCGCCATTCTCTTCTTCATTTCGCATTTCTTCACCTCTCTCTCTCTCCTTTTTCCAACCTTCTCCTTTCTTTCATCACTTCCATTAACAGCTCTTTTCCTCCATCTCTCCTCTTACTCGTTCTCCAGTTTTCCCTCCCTCCCTCCCTCTTCACTTCCTCCAATGTTTTCTTCTTCCTTCCCTCCATCTTTTTTCAACTCTCAGATCTCCCTGCATCCCTTCCTCTTCCTCCAACCTTATTTTTTTCCTAACCTCCCCCCTTTCCTCCAGCTCTCCCCCATTCCTCTCACTCCCTACTCCACCCATCTCTCTTTTTCCCTCTAGGCCCCTCCTCCACTCCTGTTCAATTCTCCCTCCCTCCTCTCTCCTCTTTTTCTCACTCCTTCCACTTCTTCGTCTCTTCTCTCCTTCTGTTTCGTCATTTCCATTTTCTTATAACTCTCTCTCTCTCTCTCTCTCTCTCTCTCTCTCTCTCTCTCTCTCTCTTCCACAGCTAAAATAATCCCCCCCCCCCCGATAAAGCAGCCCTTGAAATTTTCTCTCCTCTTCTCCTTTTCCTTCCCTCTTTCCTCTAAATTCCTTCTTCGAAAACTTTCTTTTCTTCTCCAATCCTCGTCTGGCAATATAAGTCTTCCTCCAATATCCCTCCCCCTCCTACAATTTCTCCAAGTTCCCTTCTCCACCTAATCATCTGCCAACTTGTCCACCCTTCCTCCTCTATTGCCTCTCTCGTCTAAGCTTCTCTTCACTTCTACTCTACCCTGTCTCCCTCTCCCCATTCCTTCTTGTTAACACTTCCATTAGCCTACTCTCCCTAACTCCTCTTCCCTAACCTTTCCCATCTAGCTACCCTTCTCCATTCAACTTTCCATCCGCTCGTCTTACCCTGCTTTCCTTCTTCCTCATCCTTTTTCCCCCATATCTCCATTCATCCCTCCTCTTCCCTTCAAAATCTCTCTACATCTGCAAGTCCTCTTCAAGTCAGCATTTCCCTCTGCATTCCACTCCAATGATGTATTTCTCCCCTTCATCCAACCACATCCTATTCCTCATTTCATCCTATCTCTTAGTCTTCCTCTCCTAATTCCTCCTCTTTCTACCTCTTCGTTTTCCTCCTCTTTCTCCTCCTCTTCCTCCTCCTCCTCCTCCTGCAAACCTAGCCCAATAATTATTAACTGGACATTTTGGGCCTGCGCTTGCCAGTTCAGTGGGAGGCAATAAATATCTTCATTATCTAGCTTTCCACTCGTGTCTCACAAAATAACACCTTCTCTCCTCTTCAAGTCTCCAAAAATGTGCCTCCTATTCCTACTCCTCCTCCTCTCACTCTTCAAATATGTCATCTAGTCCCCCTGTTCAAATTTATTCCTTCTCCTCCCCTTCTAGTTTTTCTCTTCCATTTCTCATCATTTTTCACTCTCCATCTTCCACCACCACCTCTTCCTCAAATGTATTTCCTCTCAATTCAGTCTTCTTCCATACCTCATATTCCCCCTCTTCCTCCCCCACTTAGTCTTCCTCCTCCCCTTCTCTTCTCCTCCATCCGGCCTTCCCTCTACCTTTTTTATCCAACCCTCTCCATCTCCTCTTCCTCTCCTCCTCAGCCTCCACTCCTGCCAAGACCCACCCCAGTAATTATTAACTGATCACTCTTGGCTTGTGCTTCGCAGTCCAGCGGGTGGAAATAAATATCTTCATTATCTGGCCTTCCACCCGTCCCTCACAAAATACCTACACCTCTTTATATCTCAAAATGTATCTTTCTTTTCCTTCTGCAAATATGTTCCATCCCCATTCCAAGTTTTCTCCTCTTCATTCTCATCCTTCTTGACTTTGACTTCTTCCTCCTCTATCTGTCATCTCCCCCCCCCCCTATCAATCCTCCACGACTACCATCCCTCAAACGCATTTCCTCACTATTCAGTCCTCTTACAATTCAGCCTATCTCTTCAGTCCTCTTACAACAAATCCTATCTCCTCCTCTTCCTCCTCTCCTCGAAAGGACCATTAGGTCTGTTGCTGTTTGCCTTCCTTTGTACTCCTTTCCTTTGCACTCCTACAGCCACTCCTCATCCTTTGCTCTTTTCATCCTCCTCCTCCTCTGCTCACCTCCTACAACCAGTCCTCCTCCTCTGCTCTTTTTCTCATTCTCCTCTCCTCTTCTCTCCTCCTACAACCAGTCTTCCTCCTCTGCTCTTTTTCCTAGTCTCCTCTCCTGTCCTCCTACAATCAGTCCTTCTCCCAATCCCTCTTTTCCCTCCAGCCAAAAACCCAGCCCAGTAATTAGTACTGATCACTTTGGGCTTGTGCTTGCCAATCCTGCGGACGGGAATAAATATCTTCATTTTCTGGTCCTACACTTGTGCCATACATTACAAAAAAAAAAAAAAGTTCTCTTCAAGCATGAAAAGTTTCGTTCCTTACCTCTCCAGATTTTCTCCACCTCCTCCTTCTCCTTCTCCTCCTCCTCCTCCTCCTCCAAAAATGCTCCTTCTCCTCCTCTCCCGTTCAAAATTTCTTCATCTCTCCCTCGACATAAGCCTCTCTCTCTCTCTCTCTCTCTCTCTCTCTCTCTCTCTCTCCTGTCCTCACATACGTTTAGTGTAATTAGCTTTACTCCAACAGATAACTTCACTATGGGACAACAGGCCGCCTCTTATCTGTACTCCCTGTTTACTTCCTGGTGTTTTTGTCCTCTCTCCTCATCATCTGTTTTTGTTTCTTCCTTCTTCGTTTGCTCTTTTTTTCACTTCCTCAGCCTCCTGCACCTCCTCCTCTTCCGCCTTCGCTCTTTTTTCTGCAATTAGTGCTCATTATCATTCTTCCACTCCTTTACGCAAACGGTATTTTTTTGTTTTTACGCATCAATGACCTTTATTCCTCTTGCCTCCCTTCCCTTTGTTTCTGTTTATCTATCCTCTCTTCTTCACACCTCTTCCAAAGTCCAAAAGTCATTGCCTGCTAAATTATCCTCCTCTTTCATTTTATTCCTTTCATCGCTTTCTGTCTCTGTTGTGTTTTATCAATGTGCTCTGTTTAGTTGTCACTCCATTGTCTTTGTTTTCGTGTGGCCTACGTTTCGCTTCACTCTTTCTTTTTCCTTGTATATCCTATTTCATGCCCATTTTAGTCCCCTTTCTTCAACTCCTCGTTCGTGGTCCTAATCTCTCATTTTCTTCCTTCCCCTTTAATTTTCCCTTGTTTTGCCTCTCATTCTTACCTCTACTGTCTTCGTATTCACCCACCTGACGACCCAAACACCAACCAACCTTTTTAATTTCATGCATTAAAATTTCTAGCGCCTTTTCGCCTCCTCCGGTTCGCTCCTCGCCCATTTTTGAATCTCTTCTTTCTGTTTTGGTTTCCCTGCCTTTGTTATCCGTTTTCTCCTTGCACTCACCCCCTTGTCCCCATCGCCCTCCTGCCTTCCCAACCGTTCCGGCAGTTTCGTATCGATCTCTTCCTAATTCTAGTTTCTCTCTCTCTCCCTCCCTCCCTCTCTCTCTCTCTACCTCTCCCTCCAGCACCCTGCCTCCCTCCCTCCTTCTCTCTACCTCCACCCCGGCACACTGCCTCTCTCCCTCCCGGACGCCTCCATCTCTACCTCTCATTCCCACTCTCCCCCTACCTCCATCTCGCACTCTCCTTTACCTCCCTCCCTCCCACTTATTCCCACTCTCCCCCCTCTTGCCTTTCCAGTCTACCTCTCATTCCCATTGTTTCCTACGCTTTCTTTAGCTCTCTCCAGTACCCAGTCTCCCCCCCCCTTACTCCCTCCCTCTCATTCTGACTCTCCTTCCATTCCCCTCTTCCTCTCCCTCCCACACCCCTTCTGCATGTCCACCTCCCTATCTTCCCTCATTCTCACCTTCCCCCTCTTCTCTACCACTCCCTTGACTCTGCCTGCATGCTTCCCTCCCACTCATTCCCAATCCTACTTTGTCTCTCCTTATATTACTTTGTCTCCCTCCATCCCACTCTACCTCCTCCTCGCGCACCCAGCTTACCATCCCTCCTCACTCCCTCCCCTCTCTATCTGTTTTACCACTCTCTCCTTCCACCTATTATTCCCCCCTCTCGCCTTTCTTCCTTGTCTCATCCTCTCATTGCCACTCATTTCCTCCCTCCCTCTCATTCCAACTCCGTCACCACTTTTCATTTCCACTTCCTCCCACTTCATATATCCCTCCCTCTCACTCCCACACCCCACTGCCTCTCATCTCGCACTCTCTTTCGCGCGCTCAGCTCCCCACCCTCCAACATGAATTTTCTTTTCTTTCCTCCCTTCCTTACCCAGCCTCTTCCCCACACCACACTCCCTCTCTCCCACATCTCCTACTCCCACCTTTGAATTATCCCTCACACAACCAATCTCCCACTCCCACACGCACACACTTGCTCTCTTTCCTTCCCCCCCTCCCTCCCTCCCACTGAAATCTCACACTTTACTCCCTACTTTTCTTCCCGCACCCTTGCACCCATTCGCACTCCCAAATTCTTCCTCCCGCAACCTGCCGCCCTTCCTCCCTCCTCCCTCACTCTCATACCCTGCTTATAACTCCCACTCCTTACCCCTCTCCCCAACTATGCATTCCCCTTCCCTTCCCACCCCTTGTCTCTGCCTCTTCCTCCCACATTAGCCTGCCTTCACCGTATTCTCACTTTCCCACCAATACTATGCTTCTCCCTCCCTACCTCTCTTCACGTTCCAAACTCTCCCTTCCGCACCAGCCTCCCTCACGCACTCTGTTCTTCCCCCTCTCCCTTTCCTCACTCTACCTAGCTTCCTCACGCTCTCTACTTTCCTTCCTCCCCCCTCTCCTTCACGCAACCTACCATTCTCACTCTTTCCCTCCCACATCCTCTCCTCTCCCTCTCGCACTTTGTTCCCATTCCCACTCTCTTCTTAATGCTGCCTCCTCCTCATTCTTCCCTTGCACAAGCTATCCACCCACATTCTTATCTTCCTCTCCCACCTCCCCACATACTCGCTCTTCCTCCAATATCCTTAATCTTCCTCTGACTCTCAGCCTACATCTTCCCTACCATTCATGCCCCCTCTCCCCCATCCTAACACACACACACACACACACCCTAGCCCCCTCCTCCCCCACAAACAGACACCCTCCTATACTCGGCTTTACATGGTTACATACTGCCTTACTCTCTCTCCCTCCCTCCCTCTCTCCCCTCCCCTCCGCACTCTATCTCCCAGTCCTTCTCACGCACTTTCACACACTTTTTCCCACTTTATCAACTGTCACTCTCTTTTCTGTACACATCTACACTCCCTCCCTTGCACACACCCCACGCACCATCACACACACACACACACACACACACACACACACACACACACACACACACAAACACCTATTGGGCTATTAGACACAGATATCTCACGCACGCACATACGGAAGCACACACACACACACACACACACACACACACACACACACACACACACACACACACACACACACAAAGTACCTCTCACTCTCCTCGCTTTAATCTCTCTCTCCTCTGTAATCGGGTCACTCTCCTTTAGGGTTTCTCTCTTCCTTGGCATTTCTTTCTTTTCTCTTATTTCACATTTTCTTCCGTATTTCAACCTCGAATAAACTTTTCTACATAATAATTACTCTCTCTCTCTCTCTCTCTCTCTCTCTCTCTCTCTCTCTCTCTCTCTCTCTCTCACAAATCAACGTTAACAAATTCACTGAGTATTTATTTTGTTCCCCATATTCATTCATAAGTTTAATTTTCTACTTCCTATCAATCTCCATTTCGCCCTAATGAGCATCCTCCATAAATCTGGGCAACATATGCTTCTATACAATCATTTATTATTGTTTACCTTGTTATTTATTCTCTTTTTTCATTTCCTTTTTTCTCCCGGTGCTGATTTATTGTTTTTAAATTCCTCACCCTTTTTTTCTCTTTTTTTTTTTTGTCATTCAACTCTCTCTTGATTTCTTCCTTCTTGCCTCTATTGCTCAAACCTTCCCTTCCATTCTTTTACACTTCAATTTCCTGTTTCATTTGTAATTTTCTTTATCCTCTTTTCCTGCCAGTGTTAATGTCCTTTTCCATCTCCTATTTTCACTTGTTTCCCTTTTCTTACTCTAACCTTTCTTCCCTGTCTTGCTTTGATATTAACCACAGTATTAACTTTTACTTTACTTACTTTGATTTTTCCTGATAATTCCACCTTTCTTCCATATGTTAATTTTACACTAAGCTTTTTACTCTGTCATCTTTTACTCGTTTCTTTTTTTCTCCCATTCATTTTTTTGTTTATTATCTCTTTTCTTCCATAAGCAGATGTCTAACCTCTGCCTATTCTTATGTTCATATTTCTCACTTAAATCTTCCTTTCTTTTCTTCTATTTTCCTTCTTCCAGGACATTCCCTTTTCTTCCTTGTATCGCTTAACGTTTATATTATTTGCATTTTCATTTCAGTTTCCCCTTTTCTTATTCAACTTTTTCCTTATTCCCTCTTCCTTCCCTGTGTTGCTCTCTGACGTTCTCTTCCTCTCTCTCCCTCTTTAGCTTCCTCCCCAATATACCATTTGATTTTTACTAGCCTCCCCTTCTCCTCTTCCTCCCTCCTCTCTGTCTGTCTGTCTTTTTTCTCCTTCCTCCCTCCTTCTCTCGCTCTCTCACACTCACACAAACACTTACTCTCACTCTCTTTCTCCTTCTCTCCCCCCTCTCCCACTTCTTTCTTTTCTTTCAATGGTTTCATCTCGCTATGATGCGTCAATTCCCTCTCCCATCCTTGTTTTCCTCCCCTCTCTCTCCCTCCCTTCCTTGTACCCCCTCTCTCCCTTTCTCTCTCTCCCCTCCCTCTCTCATTCTGTTCTTGTCTCTCTCCGGTCTTTAAAATTGTCTTACCATCTCTCTCCATTCTCTCAATCTCATCTTCTCCTCCTATTATATCGTCTCTCTCCTGCTTTTCTTCTGCATTTTATCTCTCCTAGTCTCTCTTAATCTCTTCTTATCCCATCTCTCCTTTCCCGTCCCTCTCATCTCTACCGCTACTACTTCTACCCCACCTCTCTCTCTCTCTCTCTCTCTCTCTCTCTCTCTCTCTCTCTCTCTCTCTCTCTCTCTCTCTCTCTCTTCCTCCTCGTCTCTCGACCACCTCCCCTCTTTATTGCTTCACACCCTCTTCCCTCCCTTCGGATAGTTTGCATATTAATCAGGGTCCATGTTCTTGCATCCTCCTCCTATTCCCATCTTTATTCCCCACTGCCCTTTTGGACCCCTTGAGAGAGCCCTGCATATACGTGTTCATTATTCACATATACAGGGACATGGCCATTATCTGTATTTCAGCCATAATGGGTTATCGGGAAAGTGTTGACGTATCATCAGAAAGTCGTATTATTATCAGAAAAGTTTACATATCTACTCTCAGTTTTTTTTCTTTTAACTCATTAACCCATTCAGTTTAATTACTTTCTTTCTTTTCATTCTTACTGCCTCCAAACGATTTAATTGAGCCAGAGTAATGGGCTTTGAAACATTCTCCACTAACTCTCAATATTTTTTTTTTTCATGTTACCTTCAAACGACTTTACTAAGGTAAGTCTTTTCGTACTGAAAAGGATATGAATCAACAACATCCCATTTTATAACATCAGATAATTTCATGTATTCCAGTTACTTTACGCTTCAAATTCCAGCACAGAATATTCCCACAATGCTAGTATAACCATGAAAGTGTATAGATTACGTATATACCTCACGCACCTTCTCATATCCTTTGTAACACCCATTCTCAATTTCCACCAATTTAAGGAGACAGAAACAGCGAGAATGACTATACTCGTATCTACCAGCAATCAACTCCCCATCTCTCCCCATGAACTATAGGTACACCCTTTCAGGAAGACGAAAATCTGGGCTGCATTTAATCTGGCTAAACACCTGAGGATTTTATTCAACTCTGGGATAGCCTTTCGTTTTACAAGGGTTCTTATTTGTACAGATCCCCCTAAATGTGTCCAGAGCAAACCCAGCTGCCTAAATTTCACTCGAAGGTTGTATTACGAAGTACTGTCGCTTTTGGAGGCCAGGTAGTATTTCTTCCTTAATCTGTTCTGCTTATTACTTTTTAGAATTTCAGTAATAACGCCACAGTTCCTCATTCTTTCTTTCAAAACGATGACGCCTTTTTGCAGTTTATTCTCACTCCTTCCAGACGATTTTGTTCACTTCAGGATAAACTTTTTTGGACTGGAAGGGATGGATAGTGTTAATTTACCCCTCACTACCTGACTAATAAAATAGTTGAAAAAAATAATGAGAGAGAGAGAGAGAGAGAGAGAGAGAGAATAATTCATGATACACAAGATCTATAAACGAATGAAAGATAACCATCCCTGGGTCCACATCTCCCATCCAATAACCCCTAAAGAAACGGTCAAAGGATTTCATTAGGATAAGGATATTGACCCACGAGGCAATATGGCAGCCCTTCCCCCAACCTCCCTCCCCCTTCTCAACCAATTATTCATACGACAAACACCTCAAAAAATAAAAGGAAAGGGAAGAGAAAGAAAACGGGGAGGGTGATTGAAGGGGGTACTTGAGAAACAATATGGGGGGGAATTATCAGTGGGATGGATTTTACGAGTTTCTTACTTTACCGCCCCAGACAGTCCCTCCCTCCCTCCCTCACGCCTCTCTCTTTTGCTCTCTTTTTCCTCTCTATTTTCCTCTTTTCAGTCTGTTTTTCTCTAGATTCTTTTTTTTCACTTGTTTCTCTCTAGTTTCTTCTCTTTTTTCCCTGTTTTCTCTTTAGCTGTTTCTCTCCTGCTCGTTTTCCTCTCTATTTTCTTCCCTTCAATCTGCCTTTCTCTTGAGTATCTTCTTCACTTCAGTCTCTCTTCACTCGCTTTCTATTCTCTCTTTTTTTGTGTGTGTTTTCTTTTCTCCCTTCGTTTATTTCTTTGTCTTCAACCTATCATGCTTGCTTCTGTCCTCGTTCCCAACCTTGCACTTGCCCTCCTCCTGGTCTTTTTCTTTACTTTTTTCCTTATTCTTCAATCTGTTTACGTCTCTCTCTCTCTCTCTCTCTCTCTCTCTCTCTCTCTCTCTCTCTCTCTCTCTCTCTCTCTCTCTCTCGCCGTATTCTTTGGGTATCCTTCGATTTGCCATATAATTCTTTTTCCCAGCGCCTCATGCCCCTCCATATTCATATCATCTCTTTCGCTATTTCCCTCTCAGCCTCCACGCCTCTCTTTCCCTCTTCCTCCTCCTCTTCCACCTCTTCCTCTTATATCCCTTTCTCCTCCACCTCTTCCTCTTATATCCCTTTCTCTCCCTAAACTTCCTTCTGTTCAAGTTTATCATCCTCGTTCTTTTTCCTGCTCCTACAACTTTACTTTCCTGATTTTTCTTATTCTTCTTTTTCCTCTTCCTCCACTTTTCCTTTCATTTGCTCCTCCTCCAATTCGTTTTTCTCTTACCCCTCTCTGTCATTTTTTCCGCTCGTTCGTTTTTCTTCACGTTCCAATCCCCCTTCTACTTTTCCATCTCTTCTACCTAGTCCTTGACCTCAAGCTAGTTTTCCTTTTCCCTGGTCCGTTCCTCCTGACCCTCTTCCTTTCCTGCTTTTTTTCCCTACTCTTCCAACCATCGACTTAGCACCGTTTCTGCTTTATATATGTTCTCCCTACTCCAGTTCCTGCTTCTCCAAATATTTTTAATTCCTCCCCTTATTTAAGTCTCCTCCTCTTTAATACAACTCTATCATTCTCTTCATCCATCTCTTCCAATTCTTCGTGTATCTTCCATCTCCTGATCTCCTCTATCCACATCGCCACCTATTTCTTCACCCAATTTTGC
>NC_137019.1:10356139-10443639 GCF_032717465.1 Coenobita brevimanus
CCTTTTACAGACCTGATATTCTTTCATTATTACTAGTTATCTTCCTCTCTTACCCCACAATTTCCCTTTCAACGCCCAAAATGTCTTACCCCCCCTCACTGAGAAAGACGTCTTTACTTTGTAGCTTCTCTATTCACCAGACGTCTTTATTTAGCCTTGGAGAGATCTTATATAACTGAGGAGTTTGAGGGCGATAGTTTCAGTCCCACCAAAAAATTAAGTATAAAGTCTGAAGGTACCATCTCTTCAATATATACAGACGTCATGGTAATTAAAAGACAAATCCCTTGAATCTGGTGACGTGATTTTCTCTTTAATCAAACCACCTCAAGACGCTTTTATTCCGCCTAAGGGAGGTCTCTGGTGAATGGTTTAATGAAGGCGATACGTTGCATCTCCTGTTCTTAGTCTCACCTAACCTGAATACATACAGTGGTGTCAAGATGGAAATTTATATAGTGGCATCGTATTGAAGGAGCTAATGTTCTTCGTCCCCCTCTCTTTCCTCTCTACCTCTTTCAATTTTGCATTATCTCAGCACAACTAAAACATGAAAGCATACATGCATAACAAGTAATGTTAAACAACCTCTCTCTCTCTCTCTCTCTCTCTCTCTCTCTCTCTCTCTCTCTCCACCCGACAAATTCCTTACCGAACCAATACAAATGACAAAAGGTTATCACCCCACCCTTCTCCCCACACCAAGCCTCCGCTAACACCGTCTATATAATAATTCTCCACTTTTTCTCCCCTCCACTGCCCCGACTCCTAGATCGTCCACTCCACCATATCTTCCCTCGCATTTCCTTTCATTTCCCTTCCTCTTTCCTCTCGCAGATTGCCAATAAGGGTTTCAAAACTCACATTTACTTTCTTCTTTTTCTCTCTGGCAAGTTATTTGATCTTTAGTTTGGGTGTTCTCAGTCTGTATTTTTTTTTTCTAATCTGTTTCTCTCTGGCTACGTTGTTTTTTATTATCTGCATTACATTGTCTACTCTACAATGCTAACCACGTATTCCCTGCAGGACGCGTCTTTCACTGAACGACTCTCGTGGCACAGACAACCGATGTGACTATTACGATAAGTGTTAAACAAGAGACGAGGTAAATAGAGAGAGAGAAAACATGATTAAGTGACTGATGAATTCCACAAACAGGCCTGGGAGAAACCAGACAGACCAGCAGCCAATAGGTCAGTGTTGTAGTACGTGGAAGAGGCCTTTCTTCTTCACTGGACTGACCTGAGTTGATGACGAGGATAATCTGTGAGCTGTAAAAGACGAGAAAAAGAAGCGAGAGAGTAGCAGTGGTGGTGGTGGTGGTGGTGGTGGTGGAGGAGGAGGGAGGGGGGAAACTGTCTTCTTAGTACTAGCGTAGCAACACTGCAATACCACTACCAGGAAATTGTGGTGCAAGCAGGTTCGTAGCTCCTGCAGCACAAGAGGTGACGCTATTTTACGCAGGCTTTCGTTTTCCAACGGGACAAACGAAAACCACTATTTCCTTCTCTATTAATAGCACATTACTTATTTTCTTTCTTTTCCTTCTTTCTTTCTTTCTTTCCCATTTGGTTTCCCATTTCCTAATCTATATATCCTTTCCCCTCTTCTTAACAACTTCTTCGCCTAACTAACTTCTCTCCGGAGACACCCTCTTCAGAATGTTAGGCGGAGACTGTTCCTATCTCCTTCAATGCCGGATGTTTCCTTGGAGAAAAACAAAATAGTCTAGAGGAAGCAAGAATATAAATGACGTCCTCGGGCTGAAAGTTACGCCACATTGAACCCTCTCCTCCTTGTCTTTATCACCTCCTCTTTCCTTTTTATATTCCTCTCCTGTCATTTAATATGCTACCCCTTACTCATTCCCTTCTCAATCTTCCTTCGTCTCTCCTTCGTTCCTTTATTCTCATCTCCTTTAATCTCTATCAACCATACACCACCTTATCCTCCCTCTTTATTCATTTAGTCATACTCATTCTTGTCCACTTATTACATTCTCCCTCTTTTCGTTTCATGGGCTACTTCCTTCCTTCAATTCGTCATTCCTATCTTCCTTCCTTGCTTCTTTCCTTCCCTTCTTTTTTCAATCTCCTCTCCCTTCACTACGCTCTCCCCTCCTCTTTGATCACATCCTTCCTTCCTATTCAGGGTTTCTTGTTTAACTCACATTAGGATCTCTTTTGGCTATCTATGATCATTTCTTCCCTTTCTTTCTCCTTCCAATCTATATCCTTATTTCTCTCTCTCTCCCCCGTTCTTGGCTCTTCTCCCTCTTCTTTAATCTCTCCCTGCCACCCATCCTCCCTTCTTTGGTCACGTCGCCACCATTCTCTTCTATGGCAGGATAATCTAGCCGCTCCCCCTCGCTCTTAACAGCCTCACTACACCCCTCCAGCACCACCTTCTTTAAGCCTACGAGTGACGTGATAGGCAAGCCCAGAGTCCACAAGTAACGGCGAACAAACAGGCCTACCCATTCTAATTCTTCGGCACTGCTGAGGTTAAAGGCATGGAAAAAAAAAAAAAAAAAAAAACATACAAACACACACAGGTAGAGGAAATTATCAGTCAAAACAAAAATAATAATGAAAAGAAGTATCATATTTTCGAATCTTAATTTTTGGAATGGTGGTTGTTCTTTCAACTTCTTGGGGATAAAAGTTGGTAAAGGACAGGTAAAGCGAGAAGTCTGTCAGTAAAAGATATCTTAAAAAATGCACTTACTTCTTAGTTTCATATTCCTGGCATACTGTTTGCCCCTATCAATTCTTCTAGGTAGATGGGGCGGATAACTGTGGATTAAGAGAGGAAGACGGCGGAAATAATCCATAGGAGAAAACATATATAAATAAAAATAAACGAAACAAGGTTAACTTTCGACTTCCAATCTTCTGTATACTCTTTCCTCCTTCAAATTCTTCTAGACATCAGAGTTTAAAACACGAGAAAACACACGCAGTGTAAGGCAAATTATTAAAAAAAAAAAAAAAAAAAAAAGTTAAACGTGTAACAATTTTCAAGTTTCAGATCTGACAGTCAGGTCAGATCGTGGTTAAGTGGTAAAAAAGCACGGGCAGGAGGAGGACTTTGCCCGTAAAAAAAAGAAAAAAAAAAACTAATACAACATGGATTTACATCAAATTTAACATCAGTTTTAGGTTCCATTTTGAGTGTCCTTTTTAAAATTAAGTTAGAGAAAAGCACAGGCAATGCGTGAAAATTACTTGTCTGTAATGGAAAAAAAAGAAATCATATAACAGATTTATTTTCTAGTGTATGAAAGTGTCAGTTTTCACTATTGGTATATCAAGATTTTTCAACAGTCTGGTTTAACACAAGGAAAAACAGCCGTGTGTGTGTGTGTGTGTGTGTGTGTGTGTGTGTGTGTGTGTGTGTGTGTGTGTGTGTGTGTGTGTGTGTGTGTGTGATATTTGAGTGTATGAAAGCCGTAGTTCCTATTATTAGTACCGATAAGCAATTTTACGACCTCTCGATAATCTAAGATGTTAGGTTAAAGTAAGGTGAAATTTAGGTACATATCATCTGTGCAGGTGACGTCATTGCACTGAAACAATTACGAAACTTTAATCTGAAGAACAGCAAACAATTTATGTAAACGATTCCATACTTTCCAAATACACGCCCTCCATAACGGCACTTTCCAGGCCCCCCCTCGGTGGTGTTATGCAAAAATACACTATTAATGAAGACACGAACATGGACCCAATTAACACCCACGATAAAAACAGAAAAAAAAAAAACTCGAGGTTATTAGTCTGGGTGCACACGAGAGGGCCATTTTGACTGTAACACACGACGCTGGCTCCTCCAAAAATCATCGGGTGTAAGAGAGAGCCATAGAGAGGAGCCAATAACGCCGGGATTCCCATAACGATGACATTCCTGGTTCGACTTTAGGACGCGATTACGGCTTGGTCTCCTCCTGTCGCGTCTCCGGTGCTGAGGGAGGAACAAGGGGAGAACTTCACGGAGGGAAAAAAAAAAAGAGAAAGGAAAAACGAAATGGGGAAGCGTGGATCGATATTTATGTATACAACAGCGTAGCGGAAAAAAAAAGAAAAAAAAGAAAAAAAAAGAAAGTGGACGTGGAAAGTAAACCATTATATACACATCAGAGTCACGGAAAAGACCAAGAGAAAAGTCGGGCGAAAAAAAAAGGAGAGAAGAGCACAAGTAATTCTATGATACAACAGAGTGTGGAAGATCAGACAAAGAGGAATTTACAGAACAACAAAAATTAGGACGAGACAGAATACTTGCATGACATTACACAACACACCGAAGAAAATCACAGTAACATCTCACAAAAATAAAATGGTACACCAGTCATTACATACAGTACAGTACTACATTGGGCAGGAAAAAAAAAACTAGGGGAACTTAACGAAAAGATACTATAAATGGTGAATATGGAAACAATATTTACATGATATTACACGACGAAGAGAATAAAACCAAAAGAGGGGAAGGGGAAAAATACCAGTGGGGAAAAAAAAAGGCAATATGGGGGAAAGAATCAATATTTATACGATATTACAGAGCGTCGGGGATAAGGCCAATAAAGGAACCCTGAGTGGACAAAGTTATTCAAGCCCACCATGACTATAGTTTCCCTGCGCCTCCTTCTCCCGCCCCAAGCACCCGCCAAGGCCAAATCATCGTCCAATATATCGAGAAACTGTAAATGCCAAGCGGGAACATTAAAGTCAGACTCTTCGAATGACGTGAGAGAGAGAGAGAGAGAGAGAGAAAGAGAGAGAGAGAGAGGGGGGGGGGGCGAGGCAGTTGAGACAAGCGGCTTTATCCCCCAACTTAATCATGACTCCCGGGGGCGTCCTGCCGAAGAATTAATACTTGAGTGAAGAAATTTTCCTGTACCTTTCGGAGACCCAGAAGGACCGTTGAAGGCTGGGAGGGGGAGAGGAGGGGAGCGAGGGGAGGGGGGAAATTTGGGGGAAATTGGGGTCCAGGAAGGTGGTTAGGGAAGGGAGAAATGAGAATGGTCTGCATAAATGAAGAAAGATGGCATTGGCTTGAGATGGTGGAGTTCCCTCGATAGTTATCCTTGGAAGGGTTGGGGGAGAGATGGAGGAAGGGGGAGGGAAGGAAAGGAGCTGTGGAGGAAAAAGGGGAGATGTGCAGGGGGAAGTGGAGGTGGAGGGATGGGATGCAGGGAAGGAGAAGGGAAAAAGGAATGGAAAAGGTAAGATGGGGAACGGGAGATAGAGGGAGGGAGGGAGGGAGGGACGGAGAAGGGAAGGAGGAATGAAATGGGAACGATGGGGAAGAAGTGGAAAGAAGGGATGGAATGGGGAAGAAGAGGAAAGAGAGCAAAGGACGAGGGGGGGAAGAATGGAGAGAAATGGAAAGCTGAGGGGAGACGGAAGGAAGGAAGGAAGGGAGGGGGGGAAGGTAGGGGTGAAAAGAAGGGACGGTGGGGGGCAGGAGGAGAAGCAAGAGAAAAAGGGGAGAGGGGTGAGATGGAGGGAGGAAGATACAGAAAAGAAAAGGAAGAAAAGGAGGATGAAAAGGGAAAACTGAGAGGGAAAGAAAGAAATGGAGGGGAATGGGAGAGAAGGAAGGAAGGAAGGTGAGGAATAGGAGGAGGAGGGGAGGAGGAAAAATTGGAGGACAATGGGAAGCATGGAACTGGCGAGGGGGAAGAAGTGGAAAGGGAAGAGGGAAGAATGTAATGGGATGGGGATGGATGATGCATGGAAGAAGGAGGAGGAGGAGGAGGAGGAGGAACAGAGGGTGGAGAGGCGGATGGTGAGAGAAGAAATATGTTGCCAGTTCCTCTCACCAATTTTCCACACCTTGCTCCAGATCCTTCACTTCCCAAATCCATATCTTTGTCCTCCCCACCCCGAATCATCATCATTCCCTTCCCTATTCCCCTCCTTTCACGGAATATCCTCCTCCACTTATCCTCTCAATACCTCTTCACTTATCCTTTCCCTTCCCTTCACGTTTCTCACCCCTTCTTTGTATCATGTCCTTCTTTCTATCCAAACCTACATTCCTCCCTATCCTAGATCTTACCCTTCTTCTACCCCTCTCTACCCTAGATCATTCCGGTCCTCCTGCGTTTACCCCCTTCAAACAAGGACCACCTCCAATGTAACCCGAATCTTTTTCTCCTGACCTGATCATCCTCGTTTCACTTTCCCCACTCCAAATTTGAAACTCCCTCTTCCTCTATCCTCGACACTCCCCCTCCCCCCTCTCCACTTTCCCTTTCCCTCCACTTCTCCCCTTCCTATCCCAGATCTCCCCCTCTTTCCGGATCTTTCCACCCACCTTTTTACCTGGGTCCATCCCCATCCTCCACCTTCCCATCCCAAATCCGGATCATCCCCTCCTTCCATCTTCCCCTCCCCAGCTCTGACCTTCCCCTCCCGCTTCCCGCAGGTCATTTCCCATCAACAGGCGAGGTCCTGGGGATGGAGAGTAATTTGAATGATAGTCTTCCTTCCACATCCACTCTTGCTGCCGGCTGCCCCTCTGTGCATCGAATCTTTCCACTTAGAACGGGTAAAAATGATTCTTCTTCACCACGACCACCACCACCACCACCATCATCACCATCATCATTACCATCATCATTGCCATCCCATCCACCACCACCATCATCACCATCATCATCACTATCATTATTATCCCATCCATAATTTCTACGTACAAAATGGAGTAAGACAGTATCCAGTACCAAGAAGAAAACACACAAGAAGAGCTACCCAACTGCATGCCTGGTGAAACGGCCCCCACACTCATTCACCCATCACTCAAGCCGTCGAAATCCCGGCTCCACCTCCCGGCTCGGTATGGATATAAATGTCTCTGGGCTGGGGATGGATATATATGTGTCGGCCGCCAACCACACCTCGGACGTAAATTCATTCAGAGGCCCGTAAAAGAGGCTCCTTCGCAGATCGCAAATTTCACCTTCAGGAGACGTAGATAGCGATGAAGGTAAGGGCCATTTCCAGAGGCAGAGAAAAAGGGAACTGCATGGAAAAATCTCTCACGCGGTAATACAGGAAGGGATTGATTTCTGAACAGGAATGAAGGGAGAGGAAGAGGATGCACATGACCATATGCTTTTAGAATGCCTTTTTTTTTTTTTTTTTTCAGCGAATAAAAGGAGCACCGAATATAAAATATGAAATTGCCTACATGTTTTCCCTCCCTATTATATTCTTGAATATAAACAAGTCAATTATCATCAGCTCAAGAAAGGTCTCCCATAAGAGTGCGATTAAAGACGGCAATAGTTAACTTTTCCAGTTCAAATCTTTTTAATTTTAAACAATGGAGACAGCATAGCCTACACTGTATACCCGTGTATATATACATACACACACACACACACACACATATATATATATATATATATATATATATATATATATATATATATATATATATATATATATATATATATATATATATATATATATATGTGTGTGTGTGTGTGTGTGTGTGTGTGTGTGTATTAAATATACCGTATACAGTATTTATATATATATATACCGATATTAAAATATATATATATATATAGATAGATATAGATATAGATATACTGTATATATATATATATATATATATATATATATATATATATATATATATATATATATATATATATATATATATATATATATATATATATATATATATATATATATATAAACAGAAAAGGTTAATATGATAAATTAATTTAATTTCCCTGTTAAGTCCTATCAATTTTACTTTGGTTAACCAAGACCCTTTCGAAGTTTGGGGTCAAGAATCTGTTACCGGCACCTTATTCCGTGTTACATATACATTTCTGGCGGCATTAAAATGTAATTACCTCTGGTTGCAAGCACCGGTCATAAAATGCTCTCATCAATTTTCTTCCAGTTCCGGTCTAATTACCCTACAAATATCCAGAAAAGTGCAATGATGCGGAAAATATTGCAAGTTAACGAATATCACTGCCTGTATTTAGGACCATTTTACGATCCGATAATGCCAGTCGTAAGGCGTGATAAGAGGGTGATGGATGAGATTGCATTATGGTCTCGATAGTATTGGTGGTGATAATGATGGCGATAATGACTGGTGGCCGTGATGGTAAGTAGCTTGCTCTGCGATAATGATGCCGTGGGAGACTTATTTTTATGGTCCTGTAGCTCACACTCACCCGTTAAGATTGCATGACTAATGAGAGGAAACGTTTGCATCTGTGGTGAGCTTGATAACTGGTGGTTATGGCGGTGATGACGGGGGTGATGATGGTGGAGATGGATGGTGGATTTTTAGTGGTATCTTCATGATCTGGACACCTGTACCCTTCTGACTCTATCTTGGCCTAGAATTGCCATCTATCTATTTTGAATGACGAGTTGTAGCATAAAATTAACACAGGAATATGATGCTGGTCACGAGAAAATGCCACAGAAAATATGCAAAACCGTAACATTAACTTATCAGCCAATAAGCCACGTGATACAAGCCACGGAAGGAAGAAAATCTAGGCCAAGTTAAGGTGAAAATATATATATATATATATATATATATATATATATATATATATATATATATATATATATATATATATATATATATATATATATATATATATAGTATTTTATTCCAGCTAACGCAGGACAATTTTTGCAGCTGAGTGTGTCATAAGAGACTGTGTGTTAACCTCTTTAATATGATGGGTCATTTTTATTAAACTCTTTTCACTCTAACTTGGCCTAAAATTGCAATCCCTCCACCTTGAATGCTGAGATGTAACAATAGGATAACATTAGAATATGATGCTAGTCAACAAGAAGTGCTGTGTAAAGGATGTAGAGCTGTAGCATTGTTTTTATTCTGCTAGAGTTGCGTGAAATAAGCTACAAGAGGACGAAAACCTAGGCCAAGTGAGTTAAAACAGTATGGTTGTATTATTTGTCAGCTTCTTTCAGTTTATTAGATTTTTCGAATTCAGATGAGTTAGATACAGCGTACACACACACACACACACACATACACACACAGTGACACCTTCTGGCTAGAAATAAAAACTTTTTATGAAAGCCTACTTCAATTTAGTAATCAAATACTTATTACAAATTGTGAAATTCATTTTCATTCTCGCGATGCACAATCAAGTTATACTTCGGTGAAAGCAGCCTAGATAATAATACTAATACTAATACTAATAAAAATACATGAAATAAGTACGGTATTCATGGTCGTAATACTGGGGGTGACTTGAGTGGTAGCGGCAATATTGTTGGTGGTCGTGATAGGTCGTGGAAGAGGTATGCGTGAAAAACATGGCATCCTGCGTAATAGCAGAACTGCCTGTGGTGCTGGTTGTTAAAGTAGTAATGACAGTCTTGGTACCCTACATTTAGTTATAGTACTGACTGCGGTGGGGAATGTCAATATATTAGCAAGAGTCAGGGTATATCTGCTCCTCTACACCTTCTTTATACTGTTAAAAAAAAAAAAATTACCCTGCCAATCTAATACGTAACTCAGAGGGTTTGGATCTTAGTGCTTTAGTCTGGAACCCTGGATGTGTTTAGGGATGACTGACCTTATTGTACAAAAAACGGTCGTAGTGGTGGAAACAGAGGTGGTTCTGGGAGTGGTGGCCAGTTCTGAAAAGAGATCCAAGCAGTGAGTTAATGTGGGTCGTGATAGGTTTAAAAAAGGAAGAAAACTTAAAAAAAAAAAGAACAGAAAAAGAAAAATGAAGAAAAGTAGAATAAAAAACAGGATTCTTTATGAGGATCGTGGTAAATTCCAACAAGAAATCAAAGCAATAAGACTAAGTATACACAAAGAAGTTAGTCTGCAGGTGAATTTGTGTTGTGAGTCGAGCAGTGTTTGATGCTGCTATCATCCCACCGAGTTTACTAGCAGTCGTAATAAAGTCAATACTGGGTTGTGGTAGAAACAGCCCCAGATATCAGCTTAATTGTCGCGTTGACAATAGTGGTAGTAGATGCAGTGGTGTAATACTTGCGGTTATGGTAATGACGGTAGCAGCAGTAAGAACTGGCTTAGCTGCAGTTTTGTTAGTCGTGACAGAAGTAACAGCAACAGTGACAGGTCCAGTGAATGCTGGAACATCAGAAAAGTTGTAGTAACAAAAAGAACTAGTCGTGTCGTCGTGTACGAGGTCATAATGAAGGTAATGGTCATAAAACTATTTTTTTCCTAGTTGTTATGGTGGTATTAGTGAGCGATACAAAGGTCGTCATGGTAAAAGTGAGAGTGGTGTTAGGCAGTCGTCGTATTAATGGTCCTAATCGTGTAGGTAAGAGGCAATGAAAAAACAGTGGTCGCTCTGGTGGTCGTAATGGTGTTGGTAACAACAGTAGTGACAGTCCCAATGGTCGTGCTAGTGGTCGTAATGGCGGTGGTCCCGGGCCGGCACATAGATTCCTCATGTTAATGGGGGAATCGACGAAACTCATTTAACTTTACACATCCCCGTTAACGACTTTTAAGAAACTTTTACCCTGCCAAAATCCGGAAGCGGGGCGGCAGCCAGGTTGGATCCGCTGGCGCTAAATCAGGGTTATGAGAGGCACCGCACTCGATGGATCGCCCATTGAAGGGGCTGTACGTATCACACGGGACCAGGACCAGGAAAAAAAAGAGAGGAAAAAAATGAAAATGAAAAGACCGAACCGTAATTTAGGCGGGTATTTTCTTGGAGGGTCGTGCCGGGAGTGAGCAGAACCCCCGGAACAAAAAGCGAGGATATTTACAGTTTTAAACCTGTAATATAGAGCGCAGTTGCAGGCTCTAAGGATGGAGTCGTTAGTATCGTGATTAGCCCGGGCGAGAATCTTTGCAAAATGGCATGTTTCACGAGCCCTAATGCCGGTATGTATTCGCTAATGACTCCTCGTATTAAGGACCCACTTACGTCTTTTATATTGGTACTTAAATTTAATTTCAGCAGGATCTGGTAATATACAGTTTAGCTCTCTATAATCCAAATGTTCGGACTGGCAAGGGTGAGCCATAGCCACCTTTATGTTCAGGATCAGCAGGGGTGAGAGTGGCGTGCAGGTGGCGGCCCGTGCGAGTGGCCCGGACACTAACTGTTATAACTGCAATTATACAGGCAAAAATATCACTCCATCTGCCGAGAATGCCAAAATAGCTCATCCACATCACAACTAGAATTTCCCTAATTCCGCTGCGACTCGACCTGCTCCCCCTCCTCTACACCTACCCCTGTTCAACCTACTCTTTCTCTTTCCCCACCTTTTCTCTACCCTTCGACCTACTACCCTACCCCACTCTTTCTAACACCTCCACCTACACTCCCCACCCGTCACTCCATTCCCTCCCTATTCTAAGAACTCCCTCTACTCTTTTCACATCTTCATCACTTCTACCTATTCTTTCCCTTCGTTCCTCCATCCATCGATCTATTACATCCATCCCTTTTAAATTCTTTCAACCTTCCCAATACTCATGGCCTGTTTTCTTTCCCCTTCATTCCTCCACCCATCGACTTTACCATTTTCCCCTCTCGTTGTCTCTCTCAACCTTCCATCATCTCCTGCCCTAGTCCTTTCTCCATTACCTTCCTCCTTTTACAACAACTCCCTTTCTTCCCCTCAATCTCTCCACCCTTCAGCTCGCTACTTCCCTCACACCTTTCTCCCTCTTTCCCCTGCCTTTCCAAGTAGCAGTATCTTTTCTTTGGTTATTCCGTCCGTCCTTCCACCAATATTCTTCCCTTTCCCGCAATTTCTCTATCATTCGACCTACTCTTCCCCGTCCTCGTTTACAGTACTTCTAAACCCAATGACCTATTGTCCTCATGTCCCCCTTTTGCTGTCCCCCCCCCCCTCTCTCTCTCTCACACACACACACACACACACACACACACACACACACACACACACACACACACACGCTAATACCACACTTATCCCAAGTTTACTACATTTCAATCCTTTTTTCTCTCCACTTCCCCCTCATCTTTCCCCCCCCCCTTGACCTACTTTTCTCATCTACATGGGCTTCTATCCTTACCTATTACTTGTCTTCTTCATTTCTTTTCACCTTTTCATTGCTTTCTCCTCCAACATCTCTTTCTTCACCTACTTCCTTTCTCTTTCTCCCCACTCCCCTCTTCTTTACACTCCCTCCCTCTGCCTGTCTCTTCTATCCCTTCTCCCTCCCTGTTTCCACCTCCTCTCCCTCCCTCTGTTAGTCTCTCTCATCCCTTCTCCCTCCCTGGCTCCATCCCTTCTCCTTCCATCTGCCTGTCTCTTTCATCCCTTCTCCCTCTCTGTCTCCATCCTTTCTCCCTTCCTCTGTTAGTTTCTCTCATCCCTTCTCCCTCCCTGTCTCCATCCCTTCTCCTTCCCCCTGCCTGTCTCTCCCATCCCTTCTCCCTCCCTGTCTCCATCCCTCCTCCCTCCCTCTGCCTGTCTCCTCCCTCCCTTCTCCCTCCCTGCCTCCACTCCTCCTTCCTCCGCCGTCTTATCCAACACGGAATGACTAACTCGCTGGTGAGAAATACGTCAGTGGGAATACGGTAATCTGTGGGAAGTGTTCGGGCCCGTGTAACTCACAAACTTGCCTCCGCTTTGCATAAGTGATCCGCCCTGCGTTTCAAAGTTTACGACAGAGTGAAAGAGAGTGCGAGAAGAGAAGAGAAAAGTAAAGAAGGGGAAAGAAGAGAGGAGACGAGAAAAGAAGGGGAAAGCAGAGAGAAGAGAAAAGAAGAGGAAAGAAGAGAGGAGAAAACATGCGAAGTGATGTAGTGAAAAAACATGAGAAGTGATGTGGTGAGAGAGAGAGAGAGAGAGAGAGAGACAGACAGACAGACAGACAGACAGACAGAGGAAACGGGGGCATGATTGTGGGCGTGTGCGAATGAGGAAGGAGAGAGTGGGGAAACAGGAAAGTCTACCGCTGCATCCTGTGAGGGGGTGGCCTCGACAGTAACATCCCTACTCAGCAAGGACTCATTCTTCCATAACACTCTACCCTTCCTCATACACTCTCCTGCCTCATCCCTCCACGTTATTCTCATTATACCTCTTCCTCCTATCACCCAGTTCCAATACACACTAACCCTTTTCCTGGAGTGTGTTCCCTAACCAAACAAAACTCTCTTCTAGTCGCTAACAATAATTTTCCTAGTTTAGAATAGGTATCGGAGGAGTTAAGGCAGTCTAATACTTTTGTTACTGTTGTATTCTGGAGCCCTGTCCATTCTCTTTCATTCCTTCCATCTTTATTTGTCTCCTTCCCTCCCGCTTTATCACCTCCTTTTTCTACCCTTCTCCAGCCCTTTGATCATCCTCATCTTCTTTCACCCTCCACTACCCCTCACATTCTATCCTCTTTCATTTTACACTACCCTCTCCAGCCTATCCTCAGTCATCTTACACTACCCCTTCCATCCTATCCTCAGTCATCTTACACTACCCTCTTCATCCTCTTCCCCCCCCCCCTCCACTTCTCACCAACCCTCTCTTTCACCTTACAATGTCCCTTCCATCCTATCCCTCTCACTTTACACTGACCCTTCCACCCTATCCTCTTTCACTTTACACTACCTTTCTATCCTGTTCCCTCCCCCATCCCAGCCTCTCCATTCCCCCTCCCCCCCTCCGCTCCTCTCCATCTCCCCTCCCCCTCCACTCCTCTCCCTCTCCCTCGTCTCTCCTCCTCCACTCCTCCAGGTTGGGAAGTAAAGCATCTTAATGTCTCTTTTAGTGAGTGTTCGGGGTGCCACCATTAAATGCCTCACGGGCCTCTAACTTCTCCTGAGATCCCTGACTGTGGCCCACTTGTTTCTTGCCATTTTCTTCCTTTTGTCCTCCATTCTTCTTATTATTCTCACGCGACTCTATTGTCCATTATCAGTCTCGTAACTTCTTTGTCTTGTTTTCTTTTTTGATGCTTCTTTCTGTTTATAATTTCTTTCTCTTTCACCTTCACCTGATTGTACCTGCCTTGTTTCTCTTCATTTTCCTTTCCCCTTTCCTTAATTTCCTTTTTATCGCTGCCTTCCTCCTGTTTTCTCATCTCCCATTTCTTCAATTTTATCTTTTTTTCACCTGTTTGGTGATGCATTAGTACTTTAATTTCTTTCTTCTTACTTTTTTGTTTCCTCGTACTAGTTCTGCTCCTTGCCTTTCTTCTTCCACTTGTTTCCATATTTTCTTTTTCTTTCTATTTCATCCGACTGTAGTGGTTTCTTCTTAGTTTTTTCGTTCGTTCTCTTCTCTTTTACTTTCCCTCCATTCCTTTCTCCTTTAGTTTCTGTTTGTGGCACAGTTCTTTTCTTAATGTCCCTACTTTTTAATTTATCTTTCACATGGTTGTTTGCAAATTGTTCGCTTGTCTTCCTTCTGTTTCCCCTCTCATGCTTCCGTCTTTATTTTTTATTTTTTATTTTATTTTTTTTTTTTTGTCCCTCGTCTTCTGATCGAGCAGTGTTTTTTCTCATTCTTCTCCCTTCATTCTTTATTTCTATCGATGTCTCCTACAACTCTGATGTCTTCCTTTATTTTCCCCTCTTCCATTGTTTCTGCACTACCGATATCCTTTACCTTCTGATTCTCACAGGCATTTTCTTTTTCAATTTTTCTCTTTTATTCAGGTGTTGCTTATTTTTTCCTCGTCGTTTTTCTTCTCCCTCTGCTCTCCCTTCTTCTAATATTTTAATATTCCTTTCTCAAATTTATGACTGTGGATTTGTTCTCATTTTCCTAGTTTTCATTCATTATTATTTCTCTTTTCATTCTTGCTTCCTGGTGTTTCCCAATTTCAGCTTTCATTTGCACCTCTCTCTCTCTCTCTCTCTCTCTCTCTCTCTCTCTCTCTCTCTCTCTCTCTCTCAGTACACTATCATCGGTTTTCCCTCTCAGTAGCTACCTGTTATTTTTTTGTCTTATCCTTGCTCCTCCCAGTTTTACACCTATTCCTTTCATCCTCCCTTCGTGACAGCCTTGTCTATTCATCTTTTTAAATTCTTCACACACTTCCACGTACCTTGCTGCAATTCTCTTACTTTTAGCTTTATTTGTGAGACACTGTTTTCATGTTTTCCCTTGTCTTCCCACTTGTTAATCATTCCTGCTTCCTTCTTGATTTTTTCATACGATTCTGTTCAGACGATTCTATTCACGTTAAGGCTGCCCCCTCGAGGTGAAGGGGTTAATCTTCCATTCATCTCCATTTCCCTTAATTCTCTCTTATCTTCTATCGTTCGTCCATGCGTCTCCAGCCACTCCTACTTCTCTCTCATCTTCCATTCCTCTTCATTTTTCCCCTCCACCGTTTCCTCCTAAAGCCAGCCTCTTTCCTCTTCCCACTTTTCCAATCTAGTTGAAAATATTCCCCTTCATTCTACTGATCCTCCGTCTCTCCCAAGCCTCTCAGATCTCTCACCTCTTCCCTTGTTTCCTCCAAATTCTTCCCCTCCCATTTACATCTCCCCTCCTTTCCCCCTCTTTCTCTCCCTCTCTCTCTTCCTCTCTCTCTCCTCCACCCTTCCACCTCTTTCTTCCTCCCTTTACAAGTCCCTTTCATGCAATTTCTCTATCAAGTCTCTCCAGTCTCTCCGTATTCAACTCTCTCTTTACCCCACTTTTTTTACAAATCTCTTTTCCAGTCTCTCTCTCTCTCTCCCTAACTTTCCTCCCATATTTCTCTCTAACTTTACTCCCATTTCTCTGCTCCCTCCAACTTCTCATCTACATCTCTCCCACCTCTCTCTCTCTCTCTCTCTCTCTCTCTCTCTCTCTCTCCTCTTTCCACTTCTTTTCCTATCGTTCTACCTCTTCCCTCCCTATCTCTTTAGCTCCATCTCTTCCCTCCATATCTCTACCTCCCTTTACCTTACCATTTGTACCTTCTCTCCCTTTCTTCCCCATCTCTCTACCTCTTTCTCCTTCTTCTCTCCCCATTTATATATTTCCTCCACCTTCCCTCCCCATCGCTTTCCTCCTTCTCCACCTTCCCTCGACAACATTTTTTCCTCCTCCACTTTCCTCCCATCTCTCAGCTTCCTCCATAATGCTCAGCTTTAACTTTTCATCCCATCTCTTCTCTCCACCTTCCCTCCACATCTCTCTCTCCCTTCTCGTTTCCCTCCCCATCTCTCTCTCTCCTCCAATTTTTCCTCTCTCCCACTTCTGAATCCCCATCGCTCTCTCCTGCTCAGTCCAATCAGTCTCCCTTCCCCGATTTTTACCCCACTCATTTCTGCTCCATCTCTCTCCGTCTCCTCCAATTTCTCTCTCCATATCTCTACCGTCTCAATTTTCCTCCTCCTCTCTCTTTCTCTCCTTATTTCAGTTTCTTTATCTCAGTTTTATTCCACTCTTTCCATCGTCTCCAACTTCCCACTCCAACTCTCCCCCTCCCCACCTCCCTCTCCACCTCCCCTATCTCCATCCCTTTCAGTTTTCCTTCATCTTCCCTCTGCTCCACATCCCTCCACCTCCTCCTCCACCTTCCCCCTCCATTTCTCCACCTCCTCCAGTTTACTGTATATCCATCTTACTTCCGCTCCACATCCCTCCACCTCCTTCTCCACCTTCCCTCCCTATTTCTCTACCTCCTCCAGCTTTCCTCCATCATACTTCTGCTCCACATCCCTCCCTCTCCTCCTCCACCTTCCCTCCCCATTTCTCTACCTTCTCCAGTTTCCCTCCCATCTCTCTCACTCCTGCTCCTCCCGTTAGGCCGGAATACATTCAAGAAAACCCGAGCTCTTACCGTGGTTTACAAGCCTCTCAATCTTTCATTCCCGCCTCTCCAACAACCCCACTCGATTCCCTCCTTCTCTCTCTCTCTCTCTCTCTCTCTCTCTCTCTCTCTCTCTCTCTCTCATGCTGACAATGGATCCAAGACTTCCCATTACATAGAAATTAATTTACAATCCGGGAGGTATATTTTGGGTAGCAAGAAAAACAACGCTTAGGAGTGTAGAACGTCTTAAAAGATGGAAGAACAGGGGATAAACGACTTTTTCCTCTCCTTCCAAGTCTCTCTCTCTCTCTCTCTCTCTCTCTCTCATCCAACCCACCCACCAACCCAGTAGCAGGCAGGTAGGTAGGTAGTGGGGGGCCCGCCGCGTCTTGCCTGGGAACGTAAAACGCCAGATTGTGCCATAACTCATTCCCTTAAGGGCCATTAAGATTGCACATTCAAAGTGCCATTCCAGCACCACATAACTTCCCTCCCTACCGCCCCCCAGCCCTCTCTCCAGGCGGGGCAAGACGGCGGATGGTGTTAAACTTTTGTCTTGGGGAAACGCCGACGGGGGAAGAAGCAGGGAGAGGTTGGAAAGGTAAAAGGAGGAGGGGGACGTGGAAAGATAGGATGAAGGCTAAAGGTGAGGCTTGAGGAAGGATAGCAAGGGGATGAGGATGGAGAGGATGAAAAGAGGTGAGACAGAAAAAGACAGAGGGAGAAGAAGGAGAACTAGGACAATGAGAGAGAGGAAGGGGAAAGGAGGAAGAGGACAACAAGGAATAAAAAGGAGGAGGTCGAGAAGGATGAGGAAGAGGACGAAGAAAAATCGCAAGAAGGTAGGAAGCAGGGAGGGAGAACAGAAGCTGAAGCAGGATAAAGCAGAAAATAGGAGTGGCAGGGGGAGAAGGGAAGAGCCAGAGAGAAATGACTGAAGAAAAGGAGAGGCAGGATAGGAAGGAGAAGAAGAAGCAGAAGGATTAAAAGAGGAACGCCAGAAGGAGTTGACTGAAGAAAAGGAGAGACAGGAGAGGAAGGAGAAGAAGAAGCAGGAGGATTAAAACTGTCGATCTGGACAGGTGGGGATGACTCTTTGCGACAGTTTTAGCGGAGTCAGTTAGGTGTTATTCAGGTCACGCCAGTAAAGGGCATGATATACATTGATGGTCTTGCAGATGAATACGGGGCGCTGAGGAGAGCTTGCCAGGTTAAAAACGGGTTAAAAGCGGGAGTAAAACTGAAAGAGAGAAGGGAAAGCTTGAGAAAAGAAAGCTTAAGAAAAAGGTAAATCGTAAGAAGAGGAAAGTTCTAGGAAATCTTAGAAGCAAACAGAAAATTGGAAAAGATAAGGTGAAAATTAGGCAAAGGGATGGCGTATGAAATGGAACTTACTTTAACCTAGAGCACTAAATAAAGCGGTATCTGTTACTCCCTTCAATTTGGTGACGTTCAATAAAAAACGCTTTGTTTAATCAGGCTGGGGAAGAAAACTGAGGAAAAAAGATTTAAGATACAGAGAGGCAATGAAACATCTGGAAAGAAGACTTACGTGGAACTAACTTTTCTCTACTAAACTAAAAAATATTACTACAGGTTCCTTTATATTTGCTATCGTCCAGTAAAAATATTTGCTTTGCAGGGTCGTGGGAAGTTGCTTGGGGAGAACGCGAGACCTCTGGACAGTAAAGCTGGGTAAGGGCGGCCAAAGTGGATTTTTATGTCGTATGGGTCTTACTCTGGCCATTAAGCTGTGAACTCGCCTCTGTTTTACGGTGGGCGAGAATTTTATGAGCTTCGACTCCTGCGAGATCAAAGCTGAGACTTAGGTTTGTTTTATTGGTGTCCAGTTACTTCCATGAAACTATTTTTTTTTTCTTTTCTTTTCTTTTTTTCTTTTTTGTGAACGCAGCTCCACGTAACTGTAAAATTTGATAAGCTCTAAATCCTCCAACCGGATCATGACGACACTTACCCTGTGTGTGCCCATCAATCACTCTTTAAATTTTTACTTTTCTAATATTAACACTACACGTCTTAACACATTTCACTGTCTTTCGCTGACTTTTCCTGTTGGTTTTCTAACTTGATAATTAAGCTTCTCTCTACAGTTATTATGATTACCTAAAATCGTCTTAAATTTAATTGTTCTAATAATCCTTTAAATTTCACGGTTTTCCATTGATTCTCATGGCTCTTGCTGCTTTCTAACACAATAATTAATCTGCTTTTCAATTTTCTTACATGCCATCTATCTTCCGCGACCATGTCATTGCTTTGCATCCTCTTCTGCTTTACTGGCTGGCTGTCTGCTTGATTCTCCTTTTTCCCCAGCCCTGATTAATCTCACATTTCCTTCCTTTACCCTATCCTGTCCTATCCTATTCAGTCCTACCCTTCCCTACATTCTCTATCCTTCCCTTCCATACCATAACCTTACCCTACTGTGCTCTACCCTATCTCATCTTACTAACCTAACCTGTTCTGCCAGTATCCTATCTTATGCTGCCTTTTATTTATCCTATTTTAACTCCCACTCAGTCCTACTGTATCCCGGTTTGCTCTGCGTTTCCTTGCCGTGTCCAGCCCTGCCCTATCCTACTTTACCCTGCACCATCCCATCACAACTCCCCTTGCCCTGCCTCTCCATATCCTCTCCCACCTAATCCTTACTTATCCCACCACACCTTCCCTTGCTCTCC
The DNA here is from genome assembly GCF_032717465.1 of Coenobita brevimanus. Lineage (NCBI taxonomy): Eukaryota > Metazoa > Arthropoda > Malacostraca > Decapoda > Coenobitidae > Coenobita > Coenobita brevimanus. The sequence goes on from NC_137019.1 coordinate 10,375,603, forward strand.
CCCACCAAATCCAGCCTCACCTACCCTCACTTCGTTTCAGAGGGCGTGGAGGCGAGAACCAGGGAGGAGGGGCAGGGGAGCGAGGGGCAAGTGACAGCTTTACGGCGTCTTAATGGGTCACCAGCCTCGTCTTGCTCCCGTGTTTGCCTCCCGTACGAGTGGATGGTCCCGCATTACTGCCCGCTTCTTCATTATAACCCCGTAAACTGCCACTCAGCCGCACACTTCGACACACAATAAAAGGACACGCTGAACGGCATCCTTGTGTTTTCTTTCTCCCTAAACCTATTCCAGATTCTCGCTTTGTGGAGGAAAGAAAGAGTAAATTATGCTGTTTACCATAATGTTCTTATTCTTCCTCTCCCCTACATCTCAGACCGAAGATAGTGGACGATGACGCTAATCTGTCTTCATTCTTCTTTTTCTTCCTAAGTTTAACGTCTGTTTTTCGCTAAGGGAGTATGGGAGACAACATTACAATATGCCTTCCTTGTTAATCCTATCCTTTCCTCTAAATTCATCCTTAAATCAACGTCCCCTTTGGCTTCAGAGGGAGAGGCATTAACAGATGATGCTTTGCTACTTTTACCCCTCCCAACCCTTCTCTTTCCCCGTAAATCAAATGAAAAGGACAGTAAACGACAACGAGGACTATTAACCTACCTTCTCTTCTTTTACTTCTTCCTACGTCTATTTATTTGTTCATTTTGAAGGGAAACGACATGTAATGGCTAATTCTTATGTACTTCTTCTTATTTTCCAATTTCTTTGTACTTAATATGGAATACGTCACAGTCAAGTATGCCTAACTGCCTTCTTCCTTGCCTCACCCACACCTTCTTCTCGCTTCTAAGGAAAGGAGACAGTACGAGATAACCTTAATTTACTTATGCTATTCCTATCCTTTCCCTCAAATTTCAGACTCATTAGAGACAATGGGTAATGATGCTCACCTGTATTTTTTTCTTCTTAAATCTTCACCTGCTCTTAGTTCAGGAACAAAAGACTAAAATGACATTCAGACACCTCTTCTTCCTAAATATCCCCTTGTACTGTAAGAAAGAAGAAACATACATGGAATACACTGTCTACTATCAGCTGTTTATACGGTACTTATTTCCTATTATTACCTTCCCATATCAAGTGGAAACAGCAAAAGAAAATCAAGTGTTTTTCGAAACTTCCCTTTTCTTCAATTTCAAGAAAAAAAGACAATAAAAATCACTGTCAAGTCCCTCCCTATTCCTTCCACTCATTTTGCACATCCGAAAATGGAGAAAACTCTAAAAAGGGACTCTTACCTACCGTTTCCACCTAAATCTCCCCTTTCTTTCCACTCGGGAGAAACGAAGGCAGTAAAAAGAACGTTTAGCCACCATTCCCCTCCCAAAAAAACTTCCTCCTCCCCTCCCTTCTCCCCATTTTCCTCTTTCTCCTCCTCCTCTAAACCTTTTTTCTCCACTCTTCCTCTTCCTTTCATTCTTCTCCAAACCTCTCTCTTCCTGTTTCCACCTTTCCCTTCCCCCAAACCACTTCTTGACTTCCACCCCCCCCCTTTACAATATATCCCTTTCCTATTACCCCTCCTCAAACCTTCCCCGCTCTTAACCACTTCCCCCTCCCCTTCACCTTCCCTTCCCTCCTTCAACTATCCCCTTCTTCAAATCTTTCCTTTTTTCACTTCCCATCACTAACCCCCCCTTCTCTCTCTCTCTCTCTCTCTCTCTCTCTCTCTCTCTCTCTCTCTCTCTCTCTCTCTCTCTCTCTCTTCCTGCAGCATCTTACCCCATCCTATTTTGCCTTGAACCATGCTATCCTACCTCCCACAAACCTCCTCCTTTACTTCTACTCTTTCTTCCCTCAGGCCTTCCTCTTCCATTCCACTTCTCCCTCCCTAAACCCGCCACTTTTCTTCCACTTCTCCTTCCCTCAACCCTCCACCTTTCTTCAACTACTTCATTCCTCAAACTTCCACTTTTCCTCCACTTCTCCCTCCCTCAAAACTCCATTTGTCTTCTCCTTCCCTCAGCCTTCCATTTTCCTATCATTTCATCCTCCATCAAACCTCCAATTTTCTTCCACTTCTCTCAATAATCCTTCATACTTCTACTTTTCTCTCCCTCAACTCTTCACTTATCAATCATTTCTCCCTCCATCAAACCTATACATCTCCCCTACTTCTCCCTCCCTCAAACCTTCCCTCTCCTTCCCATTTGGCGCCCTTGTTTCGTCATACTAATGGCCTGACTAACGACCGGATCAGTGACTAATTACCCTCGAACCCAGGCAGGGGTGTAAATCAAGGATGGTGAGAGGAAGAGCCACAACGAAAACCCACCTGGAGCAGTAAAGGGGGAAAGGAGTAGGAGGGGAGAGAGGAGAGGAGAGGTAGGTAAGAGAAGAGGAGAGGTAGGTAGGAGAGGAGAAAAGGCAGAAGTGGAATGGAGAAAAGGTAGATACGGGAAGAGGAAAGAAAGACGATATTACGAAGGACAGAAGGCAGATAGAAAGAAGAAAAGGTGGACTGAGAAGGAGGACTGTGGAGAAGATCACAAGAGCCAGATAAATGAGAGAAAGTATCCATTGAAACTGATGACAAGGAAATTACAAAAGGTACATAAAAAGGGAGAAGGGGTACACATAAAAAGAAGCTGGTATGCAGAAAAGGAGGAAAAGTTGATGGGAAAAGAAGTGTAGATAGAAAAGGAAGAATCGTGCGCAGAGAAAAGTAAAGCCGGACCTGGACTGGAGGTAATGGCTTTAGTTAATACAGGCCACAGGAGTAAAGGAGATGGGTGTCTGTCAATACTCATATAAAGCTCCGTGGAAATCTTATCAAACGGTCACTCTCTCTCTCTCTCTCTCTCTCTCTCTCTCTCTCTGGCCGCCTTCCTTCCGCAATCGTCAGACACACCCTGAATACGTCATACTCTGTGTAAAAAGTATATTAGCAACTTTAAATGTCCCGGTAATACTTAAAGTTGACGATAACTAAAACTTCCCACCTATAAATGTCACCAAATACTTCAAAACAGTTCTGCTGAGAAAGTTTTTAATATGAATTTTTACGAGCCAGGTTTAAAGAAAGATACAGGGTGACGCGTGATTTTTTTTTTTTTTTTTTTTTTTGAGGGAGGGAGAGAGAGAGAGAGAGAAATGTGAAATTCTCAGTAGGTATATGTTAATCCGTGCATGGAGCAATGATGTGTATGGATTTATGGAATGATTTTTATATGGACGTAAATTTCATACATAAGCCCTTCAACCCACCGTTTGTGATTTATCGATTTATTCCTGCTATTTCGCTACTTCCAGACGATTTTGCTCAACTTAGAAGAGGCCTCTTGTACTGAAAGGATTTTTTCAAGGGTACAAGTATATATAAAACCCCATCTTTTCGAAAACTGTCTCCTAAGCTGAATATAGTCGCTTGGATGTAGTAAGAATAAAGTAAAAAAAAAACAAACTCACCGGGCTGAAAGGGTGACGTGTACTCTGGTGGATCTTTTCTGTTATACACCTTTGGCAATGGATATACATAGCGGGTCTGAAGTATTTTCGATTCAGTCACCCTTGATGAACTCTGAAAACCCCTCCAGTCTCAGAGGCAAATTAGAATCATGTGAAGTCAGCGAGAAAACAGTAAGAAATCAGTGTAAAAAAGGGATTCGCGAAGATTTTGAAACACCTTAGATACGACAGCCTTTCCCTCGTATAAGTACAATCGCCAGGTGGACAGTGGAACAATTACGAGATATCACTGTACTGATAGAGATAAGCGTATTTCATTAAGCAAACGGCCTTGAATTATCTTGCCTTTTATATTTACTCTTTACCTTCCCTTCTGCCTAATCACAGTTATGAGTCAAGATATATGTGCGAGACTGAACAGAACGAGAGGCAAATCCGGCATAGAAGTCTCCTGGTCTCTACGGGACTGCTAGTATAACGAGGACGCAGGTAGGCTATTAGAGGCGTGTATGGTACACTGATGTCTCCTCTCTCTCTCTCTCTCTCTGGCTACAAGACGATTTTATTCAGCTGTAGAATGATCCGCTCATCGAGTAGGAGTTCCAAATAATTTCCAAAAACCCATTTCTTCAATATGACTTTTTTTTGTCTTTATCACAGCTATCTTTTTTTTTCTTTATTACTGTTACTACCAGAAGATTTTTTTGGGGGGCTCAGAAAAGGACTCCTCAAAATGAATAGCAATAATAACAGAGAAAATACAGTGGGGAAAAAAAATGATTACGTTATCGGATTTCACGAGATCGCGGTTACGGAAGCACGAGATCCAGCCTAAGTACAGCAGCCTAGGAGATTTAAGTACGGACAATACATCTACGTACGCGAGACCGGGGACGAGACATCAGTACGAGACAAAAGAGGCCACCCGGACGAGTTTACAGTAAAGCAACCACAACGACCCGACCAGCAGCACCCGGCCGACGTCTTTATTGCTCGTTAATGGTCGTCACTGGGATCGTTCATCTTAATTTTACTGGCAAATAAAGTGTGAGGGGTACTCGCCTCCCACCAGAGCAGCTTTTAAGGGTATTTAAGTGGTCCGGGAAAAGCCACATAGGTGAAGGGAAAAAAAAAAATGCGGTGGGCAAGGTCAACGATGATCAGACGCGACACTTGGGTTATGACGCGAGAGGAGGTGAGGGAAGGAAGGAGTGAGGGAGAGAAAAGGAAGGAGTAGGGGAGAGAAAAAGGAGTGAGGTAGAGAAAAGGAAGGAGTAGGGGAGAGAAAAATGGGTGAGGGAGAGAAAAGGAAGGAGTGAGGGTGAGAAAAAGGAGTGAGGGAGAGAAAAGGAAGAAGCGAGGGAGAGAAAAGGGAGGAGGAGGAAAAGGAAAAGTAAGAGTGAGAAAGAGAAAAGGAAGAAGAGACGTTGGGAACAAACGGGAAGAAGGTAAAGATAAGAAATCAGGAAAAAAAAAAAGCAAGGAAAGAGAGAGGAAGGATGAGGAAAGGAAGGTGGAGAGAGAAGGGAGGGAGGAAAAAGAACATAAGGGTACTTCTCTCGCACCTGAACAGTTTTAAGGGTATTTAGAGGTCCGGGGAGAGCCAAGTAGGTGAGGGGGAAAAAAAAAAAAAAAGGGAGAGAAAAACAGAAAGGCGAAGATCAGATGTGACACTTAAGTTGTAGTAACTCGGGTTATGATGGGAAGGGAGGGAGGTGAAGGAAGAAGAGAGTACAACGAGGAAGGAGGTGAGAGAGAGAGAGAGTCGTTGTGGGTAGGTAGCTAAGAGGTACCGGTATTTAAAAGAACGAATGCAAGCCACATGAATAAAGAAAATGAGTGAGAGAGAAGTCAACGAATATTATGACTGACTTTATGAGCATCAGACTGGCAGACTGTCATTCCCTCGTAATATCTCGTCTTATTACCGCAAGAAGAAGGAAGGATATAACAGAAGCGCGGATAGAAGGAGGAAGAGGGGATGGATGGGGAGAGGTTATAGAAAGGAGAGGGAATGGATGGGGGAAGAAGGAGTGGATTGGGAGAGGAGTGGATGACTGAGATGGGCGGATGACGAGAGGAGTGGATGGTTGAGAGGAGTGGATGGGGAGAGAAGGAGTCGATGGTTGAGAGGGGTGCTGGATGGGGAGAGAAGGAGTGGATGATTGAGAGGGGTGAATGGGGAGAAAAGGGGTGGATGATTGAGGAGTGGATGGGGACAGAAGGAGAGGATGGTTGAGGGGGGCTGGATGGGGGAGAGACAGCTTATCAGCAGGCACAGAAGCGCAAACAGGACAACAGACAGACAAAGAAAACCACTTGAAGACTAACATTAAGGGGTGAAAAGAGAGACACAGCTAAACAGAGGAATAATAGAACCACAAAAGCGCCAACAGGATATCGCAAACACTGACTCCATTGATCAGAAACCTCCCTCTCGACCGGCGGAAAACGTCAGTCACCCCAGGTCGCAATTACAGCAGTCCTGGCGGGATTTTCCTAAGAGCTACCAGGTGACCCCATAAATTATATCACTAATTACAGGTAGACACAAGGGGACAGGGGAATGGGAGGTGGGATAATATGGCAGGGGGTTGGGGGACAGGGGAAGAGGAGTGGGGAAGAGGGGGAAGTGGGAGAGAGGGTATAGGAAGGGATAATATGGGAGGGGGAGTGAGGGAGAGAGAGAGAGAATGGGTCAAGAAGGAGAACGGAATGTAAAGGGGAAGGGAAGAAGGATAATTGAAACAAATAAGGACAACTAAGAAAATTACATTAAAAAAAGAGAGTGAAAAGAGAATGTGAAGCGAAAGAGGATAAGTAAAGCAAAATAAGGAAAAGAAAGAAAAATTACAAGACCTACAAGAAAAGTGAATCGGAAAGGATGAGACAAAGGGTACACGCAACGACAAAGGTAGTAAAAAAAGGCTACACAAAAACAAGAAATAAACGAAGACAAAAGAGAAAAAGACGGAGATATATAAAAACTGAAGATATTGGCCTAAAGGTGAAAGACGGGATAGCAAATGAGTGAATTAACCGTTGTGTTAATGGGGTTAATAACTGGGGGTTGAGAAGAAAATGAACAAGGAACGAAGGCTAACAACAAGATTTGAGGGGAAACTTAGGAACCACGAGAAGAAATGTGGATGATACGAGAAAGACGAACTGAAATGATGGAAAGCCGAAAACAACAAAAATACATGAGGGAAAATTAAAGGAAGGAACAAATTAAAACAAATTACTGTACAACAGATGGGAAGAGATGGAAGTGAGAGGAAGTAAGGAAAAAGGAAAAAATTGAGACATGAGAGGAGTTTAGAAATGGGCATCTGGGGGATGGAAAAGGAAAACTGAGTGGGGAGAGACGTTACAAGAGTAGTTGTGATGGGGTGTAAGGGAAGAAGAGTGAGGGAGGAGGAACGAGGGAGAGGAAGCCAGGAGATAGAGGCAGTCAGTGGATAGTGGTGTTATGGAGACACAAAAGTGGAAAGTGGATAGGGAGTGAGGTGGAAGGGACAGAGGGGAGGGGGGAGGGAGTGGGGACACGGGAGAATGAGAGAGGGGAGGGGACACAAGGGAGGGACGTAAGGGATAGGGAACACGGAAGGGGAGTGAGAGGCAGGAGAAGGGGCTGGGGTATGGAAGGAGAGGAGGATGAGGGACTAAAGAGGGTAGTGAGACGGGGAAACGGCGCAAAACGAGTGAAAAGGAAGGGGGGTCAAGGACAGGGAGTGATGAGTGAGAGGGATAACGAACAGGATAGTGAAGGGAGAAGTGGACTTGAAAGGCTGTAAGCGCTGGAGGGATGGGGGTAAGAGGGAAACTGCACGGAGGGGGGATGGAAGGGTGTTTAAGAGAAGAGAGAGGGGTGTGTGTGAGTGTGTTTGGGGGAGGGGGAGTAACAAGGCGAGGTGACGTGTGTTGGGTACGTGAGAAAGAGAGGAGGGACCAAACAGGATAACACTGGTATATTCGACACAAACAGCGTCACATATCACTAAAAATACATGAAAACAATGAACCAGGTTATCCCTTTTCAAAAACCGTTCAGTAGAAAATTAAACAATGGAATGGAAAACGCTAACTAATCCTTTTCAGATACATTAGTTAAAAACTGTTTACGTGATACTGACCTGTTTTTATTACTACCTTGCCGCAGACGTGATATATATATATATATATATATATATATATATATATATATATATATATATATATATATATATATATATATATATATATATATATAGTATGTATGTATGTATGTATGTATGTATATGCTGTAGTACGCTTACAAGTTATTATTCGTTTGTGCGCCGAGACACTAAGGCCGTTTAAGGTGATAATTTTCGGTACCTAAACAACTGAAACGACGTCTTGATACAGCCTTATTAACATATTATGTATGGGTTTAAGTTTTATCAGATCAACATATGCACAACTATGATGTATTTCTTCACAATTTTCCTGCAACCGCATGACGATTTTACTCAGCTTGGGAGAAACCTGTTGATGGGAGAAAGCTAGAAACAACCTCAATCAATTTTCTTGCGCCAAATACTAAACTTAGATGAGACGTCTACTGTAGCAGTGAGGAGTGTAGGGTGGAGAAGTCTTTGCTTGTGATGTGAATGGGGACTAAGAACTTCCCTATAACTGTTCATCCTTGATAAATTTACTCCACCACGAGATGGTCTTCCTGAATAAAGTAATATCATAAGTGGCAGTAAAAATATATATATATATATATATATATATATATATATATATATATATATATATATATACACCGTAGTAAGGGAGTCTGAGGCCGTTTTTAATTCCTTCAGTCCGAATAATCCTTCCTGACCGAAATAAAATCATCTGTTGGCAGTAGAAATGCAAATGCAGAATCGCCATGACTGAGATGAGGCTAACATGATTTGGCGTCTCTTTACTGCACAAACAGATAAGTAACAAGAGCAAATGCATGACATTTTCCAAAGTTTTCTTCCGGTACATTAACCCATTATGAGTTCAACACAAGATCCGTCTTCTCTCGTGCATGTACACCTGGCTACAGGGTACGCCTGAATCGAACTCACTCCTTGCCATAATCGTTTTCGACCCGGAATAAAACGTGCCTGTACCGGGATTTTTTAAATTCCTTTGGTGGTTCCCTCCCCCTTAGTCTTTTTACACATTTTTAAAAACCAATACCAAAAATCTGACAGAAGATCCCCAGGTAACAGACAGAGAGACACGTAACTTTCAGGTCAATTTTCCCAGAAGTCAGTAGCGAGTCCGTGGTAACATAAGTTGGTAAGAACGAGAAAACAACCACCAACACCAAGAATAAACAGAGAGAGAGAAAGAAAATACCCCTTTAAGAAACGCAAATAATCACGTCAATTACTGGAGTAGCCTACGACACGACTGAATGCTTCTTTATATAAGATTATATCCTTCTACTTTGTAGTTTTTCGCACAAATATTTTATCTTCATTCTTGGGTCAAAAGGAACATCCCCACAAATTTTCAGCATCATCCTCACATTAATTTTCTCTAATCCGATTGACAGACACAGACGGACCCGCACATACACACACACACACACACACACACACACACACACACACACACACACACACACACACACACACACAAAGGGTAAAAACCTCCGAGGTAATATTCTAGATGGACCATAAGATACAGCATAATACAAACTCTTCTTTGATGAAACGCGCTTTGCCGTGGCGAGGAAGCTTAATAATTTAAATGTAACTGAGGCAGACTACATTAAGACAAGTAGACGAACCGGAAAAAAAAAAATAAAATAAAAGTTGGGGTGGGGGAGGTAGCTTTGGGGTTGTGGGGGATGATGTAATATGCAGTGTGAAACGAAAGAAAAGATATATATGGTGTGTGTGTGTGTGTGTGTGTGTGTGTGTGTGTGTGTGTGTGTGTGTGTGTGTGTGTGTGTGTGTGTGTGTGTGTGTGTGTGTGTGTGTGTGTGTTACTATGAATTAAACTAAGGCACAAAAGTTATAACAAAATGCGGTGGCGAGGGAGTCATAACCAAAATGCAACCGCCAATAAAACAAGAACTAAGAGGGAAAAAAACCGTGAGATCTAAAATGCAGTAACTACTAAATGGTTCAATAAAGCCATGCAGTGATACGGGAGGAAGTGGATAAGGACAGGGACATGGATAGGGATAGGGACAGGGATAGGGATAGGGGAGATGGAGGGGGGCCAGGGGGAAAGGACAACCAAAGTATATAAATAGTGATCTCAATAACATAAGTCACAGTACCCCTTAACGCAAGTACTCAAGTGACTATAATAAGCTTGATATGAGATAAGGAGGGGAGGGGAGAGAAGGATAGTGATAAAAGATACACACCCATGGGCTGCATTCACCTCACCTCCATTTAGTTCTTCCTAGTACCAATCGCTTCGTTTCCAGCTAATGGGATGTTTCTCTAACCGAATATATATATTTTTCATTGGTGCTTAGTTCTAACCCTTCATTATTCGATGTGTTTATGAGACAAATAAAATAGTTAAGTGTCAGCATGAACACATAAGGCAACGTACTGCAATGATTATATAAATGTACTGTTTTACCTGCTTATTTCTTCGTATGGCACATTAAATTTCTCTTGCATTTTTGGTCCGCTATCTTTGTCAACATTTAAACGTGAATAACATATATTATGAACAAATTACGTTGTTACATGCCCCCTAAATCGCTAAAGGAAAGGTGTTAGGGAGCCATCTAAGCCAACAAGAATACGATCCATACATAGCAATCTAAATGAAACAAACTACACAGCACACATAAACATAATTACAGTGATTGAAAGAAAGCCGGGGTGTAGGACGCGGGTGGAAAAGGGGGTGGTGGAGGGAGGGAGGGAAGGGTGAGAAGGAAGGGAGGGGTCGGTGGGTGGGTGTGGGTGTGTGTGGGAGGAGAGGGGGTGACCATAAAAAACAATCTAGTATGAAACAACCACAATAATTTTTTAAAAAGCTGGGGTATGATTCTGATGGAGGTGGGGGGACCATAAGAAACATACCTAGCAATCAAAATGAAACAAATTTAAGTACAGTGTGATTAAAAAGAAGAGCAGGGACTGAAAGGGGGGAGGGTGGAAGGGGGAGGGAGGAAGGGGGGACATGGCAGAGAAATGAGGGCAAGGGAAGTGAGGTGGGGGAGGAAGAGGGACGGAAATGGAAGAAGGTACATAGGGAAAGAGGCAATGGGGAATGGAGAGGAGTGGACAGGGGGAAGAGGAAGGGATAAGGGGAGAGAGATGAGGTGAGGAGGAGGAGGGGAAGGGAAAGGGCTGAGAGGGGAGGAGGAAAAGAAGGATGTGGAGGGGGAACACGGAAGGAGGAGGGCCGAAAAGAGGAGGGGATGGGTGGGAGGGGGATGAAGGAAGCAGGGAAGAGGGGAGGGGGGAACGAAGAAAAGGGGAGACCATAAGAAACAGTGTAATTCCTTCCCCCTGCCTGCCAATAAGACTGAGGCCGTCCCGGAATAGCAGAGTCAAAGTTTGTAAACGCCAATATACGGCAAGATTAACCCCGGCTGTGGTCAATAATTAGTAGAACGGATAATGACGGTGATTAGGCTGTCGTTAATCATGGCACAGATTTGCGGCTAACGAGACGTGGGGGAAAGGAGAGGGAGAGGGGGCTGGGGAATTGGGAGAGGGGGTTGGGGTTGGGCAGGGGGCTGGGCTTTGGGTTGGTGGAATAGGAGTAGAGGGGTGGACTGGGGTTGGGGTTGGGGAGGGGGATAAGGTTGGGGTTTAGTGAGAGGGGAACTCTAGTGAAGTTAAAGATGGGTGTTGGGGGAAGGAAGTGGGGAACGGGAGGTGAGTCTGGGAAATGATGTAAGGGGACAGGAAAGTAGCGAAGGTGAAAGTAAAGAAAGGTAGATGGGAAGGAAAGAATGGAGAAAGGAGGGGAATACAAGAGTACAGAAAGAGAAAAAAGGAAACCAAGCAGCAACAGATATAATGATCCTCTTGTGGCTGTCTGTTGCAAATAGGACTATTACCATGATATCTAATTCTATGAAGTGAAGATAAGAAGAGGAAAGCAAGGAGAAAGGAGAGTGAGTGGAAGAGAAGGGATGGGGGGAAGGAAGGGAGGGAATGACGGAAGGGAAGGTCGGACGGAAGGGAAAGTGGGACGGAAGAGACAGAGGGACAGAAGGAAAGGGAATGTGAGGAGACTAGAGGATTGAGGGAGATGGAGGGAGACAAGAGGGCTAAAGGGAATGGAAGGGAAAAGGGGAAACGAAGGATGAGGGAGACGGGAGAGAGAAATGGGGAGTGAAGGGTGAGAGGGGGAAGGACAGCGAGGGAGAAAGTGAAAAAGGAAGAGAATGGGGTTGGAGGAGGATGGATATGGAAGGTGAGCGACATGGGAATGGGAATGGGGAAGAAGAAAGAAAGAGGGATGGGGGAGGGCAAAGTAAAAGGAAAGAAAAGGAAAAGGGAAGCAAAAAGGAGAAAGCGGAAAATAAAACCAATGCGATAAGCAAGAGGATAATAGCATTAACAATGTAAGAACTGACACCTTCCTTGCTACCCACACGTCTTACACATGACTGGAGAAAATCGCAGTCATCAGCCGGCGCGGACTGTGAATACTGCAAACCAGCTAAGATGCAGACCACTATAACTGACAGCTAAGCAAATATGAGTGAAAAAGGTTGCTTTAACAAACTGCAACATCATGATGAGTACCGGAAGGTAATTATTGCTTAATTATCAATGTCCAATTCTCGAATAATTATTATGAGAAACAAAATTCACGTTCCAGTACTTAATCCTATCATAGCCGGGGAATTTTCTGCAGCTGGAAAGAACCATCTGGCAAAAGAGAAATTATGACATCAAAGGGAACTAACCACTGAATTTATCCTCATATTCGTAGTATACCGTAAACAGTTATTTTCAGGTTACTTATCCAGACATTTCCTCTACTGCCAGCTTACAACAAAAACAAAACAAAACAAAACAAAAAGAGTCGAGGGTTTAACGTCGGGCAAAATTTAATGGACGATCGGACTTCCAATCTCGCGGTGGCTCTTCCTCTCGCCAAACTTCAATGCAGGTGGCCAAAAATTATGCAAATGCAACTTTTGGGAGGGGGACACACTTGTAGCGGGGACACTAAGCGGGGACTGTGCTGGCTGCCGGGGTGGTGGTGGTGGTGGTGGTTATGGTGATGGTTATGGTGTTGGGATAGTGGCGGTGGTTATGTTCATGGTTATGTTGGAACAGTGGTGGTGGTTATAGTGATGGTTATGGTGCTGGAGTTTGTAGCTGTGGTTAGGGCAGTGCCGTTAGTAGTTCAGGTTAGTAGGAGATATTCGACGGGTTGTGGTAGTGCTAGTTGTGGTTATGGTGTGTGGTGGTGTAAGTAGCTGTGGTTACGGTTGTGGTGGTGGCGACAGAGCTGTGGTTTAGTGGTGGTGGTGGTGGCGGTGATAGACAGAGGTAAGGTGGTGCTTCAGACGTGTTATGGCGGTGATAGATAGAGTTAAGGTGGTGCTTCAGACGTGTTATGCTCGTGCTTGTAGTGGTCATGATGGTGATAAAGTGATGATTATGATGTGGGGTGCTCGGAATGATACTGATGGTGGAGGCTGCCGTGCAAGTAGCTATGGTTATGGTAATGCTAGAGAGGTAATGGTGATGGAAAATAATGGTGATAGGGAGTTGTAACTGAGGTGGTCTTGTATATAGTTACGATGGGAACTACGGTGATGCTATTGGTGATGTTAGGAGAAAGAGACTGTGGCCATGGCGGTGATGTTAAGTGACGATGGGATCAGCCGATAATGGCAACAGTTATGGTGCCTGTTATAGCAGCTGTGGTCATAAGTTGCAGCAAAAACCGCACTCTCTATAGTCCTGCCTGGAAGAATTCATCTGAAAAGTACCCTTCCACGCTTGCATGAGTTAGCCGTGTGCTGTGCACCTGAGCAGTCGCCACGCTGCACGGTCTCACGCTTCACGGTCTCACGCTGCAAGCCACCATCAGGCAGCAATTTGGCTAGTTTTATGGCCATTAGTTTGATACTGGCACTACGATAACCTGTGGTAAAACACGGAACAGAAATCTGAGTAGTGCAATACGACATTTATTAATATATGTGCAGGGCTCTTAACTTTGGATTCTGACTGGATTTTGCATCTACCTATTTAGCTTGCAGACACGCATCATTCTTAATGCGATTCTCGAGGTCGATGGTAACCATCTTCCTACTTGTAAAAAGCATTCGTGATTGGAATAATGATGGTGTATTTTTTTATGCAAGAAAGAAAGAACCAAAGACCAGGAGCCCGCATGATTGTTCCCTCCAAGGAAAAACAAAAACAAGCTAACAGAGAGCCAAATTCAAGATCCGTTCATTTCGAGATGCCTGGACACACTGCGTTTGAAAGACTGGACATAATAAGCAGTAGGAAATACAGACAAAGGAAGACAGTTCCAGTGCTTACCTGTTTTGTACATGAAGGACTGAGAGTAACGATTAACTCTTGCATTACGGAGCTGGACACAAAAGGGATGAGAGTTGGTTGCTAGACGGGTGCTACGCGCCCACCGTGGTGGGGAAGAGATACAAGCAGACAGTTTAAAGAAGCAGTGACAATTGAAGTTGCGATAAAAAAAAAAGATAAAGATGCAACAGTGCGGCCAAGAGACAGAGACTGAAGGAAGCCAGTGAGAGGAGAAGATTTAATGAGACGAAAAGCCACTGACTCCACCTTGTTGAGAAGAGCTGTATGTGGGGAGCCTCCCCAAATATAAGAGTTGTGCTCTACACAGGAGCGAATAAAATCCGTGTATAAAGTAAAAAACAACGCAAGGGTAAAGAAGGCCTGGAGTCGGCTTAGCACAACTAATCTCTTAGAAGCAAATTTTATAAAAGATAATATGATCTTTCCAAGATAAATCCAGAGAGAATGAAACCCCAAGTATGGTTACTGGCAATCATAGGGATGGTAATTATGGTAAAGATAGAAGGGAGAAATGAAAGTGGTTATAATGCTACTGGTATACATGCCGCCAGGTAATTTGTCATATCAGCCCCGCCCCTCCTCACGTACCACCTGGAGAGTGGTTGAGAAGGGACGAAACCACGACTTCAGGAAGAGGGTAGGGCTTGAGAGACATGTTGAGTGACGGTGGATATAGCTGCATTTTACTATACTTCATTCATCCTAACTAGGTGAATATTTTCGTCCGATTGAAGTTTATCTCCCGTATCTCGATGGCAGAATTTGACAATATTACAACTCAATCTTTCATAGCATATTTTCGAGACTAGCACTATACTCTAATGTTAATATTTTGCTACAGTTCTAAAGGAAATCCTAAATCACAGATAACAACAACAGCAAGTGAGGTTTAGAAACAATTATCATCTTATCTTCTGGTTGCGATCTTAACTGAAAGTCTGGCAATTAACGGTAACCTAATCATTCAATGCACTTTAGACGATACCTGCTGTCTCTAAAGCAGCTGCATCCTACCAAATCAAAAGCTATGAACTGAGACCACGTCGGGTAATGCCTTGTAAAATGATGCTTTATAGATTACCCTTTTTCTTGTAAACCTGTGACTCCATCCCCCAATAAGTTAGTAAATAAAAAGATAAATAAAAACTCAGAATAGTACTCTCACGGGGTTAGGAAGTTTTGTAGTAACTCTTCATCGACGATTCAACCTGTACATTACACCCTAATCTCTTCAACCCGAGGACGGCTTTACTCAATTTTTACCAACATAAAACGATTTTATTCGCTTAGGAAAGACACTCTAATTCAAGGGGTTAAAATGATCATTTCCATCCACTGTAATTACGGGGTGTCTTCCCTAAGAAACACAGAATAGCAAAAGGTTGGCTAGAATTAATACTGGAACGGTTAATACCATCACTTAATTCACACTAAATACTTATTCCCACTTAATACTCTCATTTAATATAATCACTTAATACTTTTCAATGACTACACAGATTGCATAAGTATAATCGACAAGAGTCTATGCGCACCACCTGCAGAGATGATGATGCAGGAATAAAGGGATTGAAAAAAGCCTGCTAACCTGACGAGAGAACAGGTCTCAGAAACAACTAACCCAACTGTGGCCAAATACAGCACCTGACAGCTCCATCACCGCCACCTTCACCCTTGTATATATTTGTGATAACTCTCGCCTGATGCATGGCGGGATTAGCAGATGGCCACTGATAAGAGAGGGCCAGCCTTCGACTCCCGTATAGCCTTCTGGTCATAGCGATCTGCCTGATAAGAGATAGTGGGGGGAAGGGGAGGAAGGGGTAGGTGGGGATGAAGGAGAGAGTGTTAGAAGGAGAGGGTGGAGATGATGCTGAAAGAAGGATTGGCGAGTACGATGGGAAAGTGGGATGGAAATGGAATGGGAGGAGATGGCTGAGGACAGGAGGGTACGAAGATAGTCGGGGAGAGAATGGGAAAGCAGGAAGATGGAAGGCATAGGGGAAATGAGGAAGGGAAAATACCCTGGCTGTGGCGTGAGGGAGAAGACGAAAATCGGTGAGTGTAAGATGGCGTACGAGTATGATGGGTGAGGAATAAAAATAACGAGAAACTGACTGAAAGTGCAGGATGGTAGACAGGGTAAGAAACGACGATGACTGGTGACATGAGAAAGGGGGGATGCTTCAGCGGTTGTTGAAAGGAAGTGGAGAGAGTGGAGTGGGTTCAAGAAGAAAACAGTGGTTGGGAACAGGGAGACAGTTAGGGAGAATAAGATGGTTGGGAAAGAAGTTGGTTGGGGAGTTGATGCAGGGAGGTGAGGATAGCTGGGGAACGGATGATAAGGGGAGGTCAAGAAGGCTTCTATGAGTAAAGAAGGTGAAGATGACAGGGAAGGGGAGGATAAGATGGCTGAATTGTGTGGGAGAACTTTTAACGAGGTGAAAGGGCAAACTGGGAATGAACAGATGAATAAAAAACTAGACAAATGAAAAAAAAAAGAGCAAAAGCATCCAGCTCACGGTCCTTCACCAAGGCTTCAAAGTTCTAAGTTTGACTGGGTAAATTTCGACCATGACCTCCTGACAAAAATCCAAGGTCATGCGTCTACCTTACAGTACGGAATCAAAAGGGTTATCTGCCAGGAACGCTACAGGCTGATTGCCATGGCTGTTTCTTGTTTCATTTGTGAAATATGCATAATTTAGTCAACCCGAACGGATCCAAGATGAAGTTTTCGACTATATACGTTTTTATAATGTATTTGCTTCTCTCGCGCTTTTCAGTCTTTCCAAATGTTGCTAACAGACAAATACAGACAAACAAATCGAGCCAAACAAGCTCTCGAGTGGAGGTAAAAGATTATTGTAATTTAAAAGATGATGAAGAGATGATACAGCGATACAAGAGGAGATACTGAATGAAGGACATAGGAACCCCTCACAAAAGGACATTTTTAATACAGACCGCAAAGGAAAACAAAGAGTGGAGGAGATGAGAGAGAGAGAGAGAGAGAGAGAGAGAGAGAGATGGGGGGAGGGGATTGGGAGTGATTTCATCGATGTGTGGCGATCGATTGCTGCTGTTAAGGGTCGTACCACTTGGCTTCACCCTGCCCTCCTGCACTTCACTAACTTACTCTCGCTAATTTTGCGTCTGTTTTCCTAATCCATACCTAAATCATTTCACTAACTTCCTTTAGTTAATTTTACCTCTATTTTTCTTAATCCATGACTACCCGATTTCACTAACTTGTTAATTTTGACTCAATTTTCTTACTCCATACCTAAATACTTCACTAATTTCCCTTCGCTACGTTTACCTCTAATATTCTTTACCCACGGCTACGAGGCCTTTACCTTTTACCACTGCAGTGTACAGTACTCATGTATCTTCTCTCGTAGATTTTACCAACTCCTCTTGCTAATCTTACTCCTGCATTCTTAATCCAGATCTAATAAACGTCATTACCTTCCTCTGCTGCCATAACTGCGTGCAACTGAGTATTTTTTTTTTTTCTGTATCAAAATAAATACTTCAAGATTTCCTATGAACTTCTCTACTTCTCGAATATCATGACACCTAACAAAAAACCCTATTATCAAGGTTGCTGAAAACACATCGTTATTATTTTCTTCCTCTGCAAGCCAGTTCTTTGTTCTGGTGCTCACCCATCACACACTTCACCCTCATTCACTTCAATTTCTCTCACTCGCTTCACTGTCACTTCAACCTCACTTCCCTCATCCTTACTCACTTCCACATCCCTTACTCCCAACTTCAGTCTCACTTCCCTCAGTATCACTCACCTCTCCATCCCTTACTCCCAACTTCAATCTCACTTCCTTCACTTCACTCACCTCGCCATCTCTTATTCCCGTTCTCATCCTCAGTCTCTTACCTTCACCTCAACTCCCTTCACTCTCACCCTCACCCCAATCATGTCACCATCACAACCCCTCACCTTCCCTCCCTCACCTTGACTCACATCACCTGTTGACCTGTACTGGAACAACTCTCATCTCACTCGCACCTCAAAACACCTTGACTCACCTCACCACACCCAACTAAAAACAACCCAGGTAACCTCAATCACACCTCCACGCACCTTTACCCGCCTTTCCCCCACCATTGTTGTTGGCAAAATCAACCAAATAATCTCTTACGCTGAAAAGAATTATCAAACAGAAAAACAAGATCTCTCACCAGCCGTAAACGGCATCCACACACAATAAACTATAATTAGCTAAAATCCCAAACAGTTCTGAGTTTACCTACCATAAATTCATTGTTTTTATATATTCATTCATTATCCGACAGGGGTGATTAATCTAGAGTTTGTGTATCAGGTATCTAGAGGTTTTGTTTACATATCGATCGGGTTGAACAATTTTAAGTTTACAGATCATATATACAGTTTTTGTTTCGTTTTTCTAAGAATTGAAAAGTTTCATGTGTACCTTTCAGAAAACTGCCAGATAAAGGATGGGAAATGATAATGATGGTGGATGAGTAGATGGATCGGTAGACGAGGCCAAACTGAAAGGTATAATAAACGAATATAAATTGGGGTAAAGATAAGATATGAACTGGCAGATAGGGATGGATGATGATACTTGGCCCAGGTTACAAAGACAGCAGAGACTAGACAGAATGTGGGTGAGCATTCTATTCACCATACATGGACTTCCATCATGATTATCCATTCAGTGCAGAAGAGACTGAGGGATGAATGGATGGACATATGGAGATTAAATATTTACCGTAATGATTGTAATACCGATACTGACTGACTGAAGAAGCAAACAAATATGGAGTGAAAGGTAGGTTGAGATGAATGGAGAGAGAGAGAGAGAGAGAGAGAGAGAGAGAGAGAGAGAGAGAGAGAGAGAGAGAGAGAGAGAGAGAGAGAGAGAAACGAGGGATGAGAAATAAATCTATAGGTAGCTAGCTAGGTAGAGAAAAGACAAACAAAATATAAGTCTGAGAAAAAAAAAAAAAAAATTACAACACCTACAAACCAATATAAAAAAAAATAATCACTCTCTCCCAGGTACACAGAAGGGGGAAAGCCTGGGACGACGGAGTGGTGAGCATCCTGACTCATGGCCATCCTCTGACAGGTGAAAGTGATCGATGTTAATGCAGCATGCACGTGATATTTTTCAACGGGGGAGTCACCTTCATAAGCACCGTATTAAAAAAAGACATTTCCAATTACTGTAGCATGCACACAACTTGGGGGAGGGCACGGAGTATCTTGAAAATATGAAATACTTGTTTCAATTTATTGCTGTTGTGTAGAGGGAAGGATGGGCACTTTAGTTATAGATTATTCTAAAGTTATTTCAATTTCATGCAGCAAGCACTGACGATTTTCAAAGGGACTGCCATAGCCAATATTAAAATACTGTCTCATTTCAGTATAACATGAACATAACATTCTCCAGAGGGGCGCACCTTCTATACATATATAAATATAACTTTATTCAATTTAATGTAATATGCACTGACTATTTTCCGTGCAGGGCCACCTTAATAAATATATTAAGTAAAAGTTATTTCAATTATTCATAAATATATCAGCGAATTATGGCTGCGTGCTTACACCGATGCGCTCAGGAGAATTCATTATAAAGAGAAATTGGTGATCGTTTGGACATGCATCTCAGGATTTTATTGGTCGGGTTTTCCCACCTGTTTAAGTCGCCGAGTCGAATCATTTATTGTTTTATGCAACGAAAGACGCCACGTATGCACTGAAAATATATATGGTCATGGATTTAAAAGGTGGTTATTATAATGACTACATTTTTTATTTTCGATATCTGGGGATTTCTTTTGGTAAATTCAAGTCCAACTATTAGATACCTGTAATCTGGGGTACGGATTTTTTTTAATGTAAATTGTTTTCCTTCCTGCGTTCATCTTCTGTTAAAAAAATACGATTATGTATAAAAAATATAATTCTCGACTATTCTGTTTATATCTAGATGCACACACAACTTTTACCTTTTGTGAACACGTTTAATTTCATCCTTAACTTCTGAGTGCATGGTAATGAGCAATTACTACTTTACGAGTACCCTTCCCCTCCATGGTTGCCGAGATGAATCGTGGTCACAATAAGGCATCGGTAACAAGGCGGACATGACAAACGCCTGTCAGTGTGTGTCCGTCAGCTAAACAAGCTTCAGATTAGCGTATGTCTTGGTCAAGTAAGTATGCTAATGGTGATTTGCCCACCAAGCTCCCTATAAAAAAGCGTGTTCAAGAAGGTTCATTACGTGAAAATCAATCAGTCATCTTTTAACCAGTTTTGCAAATTTCCTAGCGAGTGTTTATTATAACTAAACTCCTTTTACTCTAACTTCGCCTAAAACTGCCATTTCTCCATCCTGAATGCTGAGTGGTAACAACTGAATGACACTAAAATAATGTTAATCACGAAGCACTATAGAAAGGATGTACAGTCATAGTAATGTATTTTTTGCCACTGAGCTATGGCAAACAAGCTGTATAATGTATGGGCCATGTTATGGTAAAACAACTATAGCTGTATCTTAAACTGATGATTACATTTTACTTAGCAATGAATACCTGAAATGGATGAGCCCAATTTATTTATCTGGCATATTAATCTTGGTGTATTTTAATCTTGGTGTATTATAATACAGTATACATATGAATAAAGTCTGCAGTTATAATCACTTACAACTTAACATTTCATGACTTAAAATATCCTTAACAGATGAAAATGCTTCAGCGCTGCATATTCATTACACAGGTAAGCATACTCTGAGCAGATGTCTATTTTGCAAGACTACACACACCTTATACAGGTGAGCATAGTTAGCACACCTACACACAGTTTTCCGCGGGTAAATATAATTTACACTGGCCAGAAAATTTACACGGGTGAGCGTCGTTAACACACCTGATCATATTTTTAAACAGGTGAGTATAGTCGTAGATTTTAGGTGAACCCACGCTCCTCTCACACTGTCTTCCCCACTCCCCACCTCTCTCTCTCTCTCTCTCTCTCTCTCTCTCTCTCTCTCTCTCTCACCTCCTACAGCAGCCTGGAGCCCCGCGTGTGGACGAGAGGGCCGCACCTCCTTCACACCACCGCCCGCCCAATCATTTCTCAACCTGATTTTTTTGCCCACGATAAAAATCAGTTAATCATGGATCCCTCGAGACGGTACGTGTGTTCCTGCGTGCATCGTAAACCCAGGGAAGGAGCTACGACCCGCCCTAAGCTCTCTGATCAACACGTAGAGGACCCAGGAAGAAAAAAGGAGAAGATTAACATATTCTCTGTTTTATTGGGGCAATACTGCTGCTAGATAGGAGAATCAATCCACTCGGCATTATCATACTCGATCCTATTGGTCATTTACGTTTGCCTAAAGTCAGGCCCTGCCAGCATTAGCACTGGTGATATTTTATGGCTGCCAGATACCATTAAAAACACACACACACACACACACACACACACACACACACACACACACACACACATTCGTCTGCGTAAAGGTAGAGTGGAAACTGCTCATGACATCAGTCCTCGAGACGTATCGAACAATTTTACAGACATTTAAAGCACTGTCATTACAACAAAATAAATAACATTTTTACAATCGGCGTCATACCCACACATCAAGATACCGGTAGTCATCTTTACTACTTCATGATAATCCTTCCCAATTAAAATCAATTATTAAGAAAAAGGTAAATATTCCAATCGTACATTTATTCGCATATGAACCTCCGAACACTTTTGTATACTTTGGAACCCTGGTTTTACACTGAGGAACATCCTGACTGGAACCATACTGAGGAACATCCTGACTGTAGAAATAGAAAACATGGTACCGGGTATGGCTTTTTAAAAATGGCATACAGCCCTTCAAAGCTCATCGTTCTGTTTGAGAATGCTGTGGAGGGCGAATTCAACGATATTTTTTTTTTCCTTTACTCGACATGCTGGTGTGATCCATCTAGTTAGTATACAGCTTGACGGAATCTATGCCCTTCTGATAACACGGCACCCGTTAACTTATGAATAAAACAGTCCCTCCCTCACTTATCGCCCTCCTCCTAATACATCACGGAGGAGTTGATGGCTTAAAAAAAAATAAAAAAAAAATAAATAAAAAAAAAGCAGCGTCGCAACTTAGGATACATGTAAGCTGCAGGTTTTAAAATCTTAAGGCATTTTGAGAGCTTTGTGTGTGCTCCTGTTGTGTATGCAAGGAATATAAAAGCACTGCTAACTCTTTGAATACTATCCGACCGTCTTTATAAACACACCATTACACTAGACAAGGGTGAATAGTTCAATGCATTTCTAGGGTATATATCCTGCTTCCCATCTCAGTGTACCACTCCCCCCCCCCCACCTCTACACACATACACACTGGCTGATGTATTTACAAACATATTGGAACGTCCAGACAAGATCCAGTCGAGCAACAAGGGAATATAAAAATTCAATGCATTTTCAGGGTTCTACTCGTGTACACAAACATCGAGCAAGATACCAAGCGCTGGCTGAATTTAGAATAACACCCGAACTTCTAAATACTTACTCCATACTCCACCAGCTTCGTTTTATCTAATGTTTTTCTTTTTACTCCTACTATACCGCTATGTTCCCCGTCTAAAGTCTTACATACCCTTACCCCACTCAAATAATAAAAAACACGAAAGAATTAAAAAAAAAATAATAATAATAATCTAGACAAGGTACGCACAAGCATTTTAAATTTCAATGCATCTTTAAGGCTTAGTATATGTCCCCTTTCTCCGTACAAAAATATAAATTCCTACTTCATTATGTAAAAAATATCTGGACGACTACACTCACGAGGCAACTAACCTATAGTTATTTTTAATACATTTTCAGAGTTTGGCATCAGTTATTATCAAATGTGTCTTTAAAAATGTAAAGCAAAACATTTTCGCCATCTCAAAATATATGGTCAAATCTCTGAAAATAACACGAGAATAAGACCTTACATTATTACCGGTACGCAAAACTAAAATAAGTAATAAGCCTTATAATGCATTACTGTACATGATTTATTATTAACGTTATAACTACGATAACTGTAGCTTACTCTCATCCAAGCCAAATTTCCATAACAGTGTTTCAAAAGGGAGTGTAAGATACAGAAATTGGAGAAACGACAATAACAATAGGTAGGATGCAGGAACATCAAAGGGACAGCGACAAGAGCAAAGGTTGGGAGACTGAAGTAGGGAAAGTAAACGACAACAGCAACAACTATCAGCAGTCGTCAGTGAAATCAGGCGTATAGCTGAGGTCAAGTTATCTTTTTTTTTAAGTCTTTTTAGTTTATCCTTGCTACCATCTAATCCTTTTTTTTTTTTTTACTTATTTCTTTTATCTAATTTTTGGCGAAACCTCTAGGAGTGAGAAACACACACACACACACACACACACACACACACACACACACACACACACACACACACAGCACAACACAATGACACGTAACACGAACCCGATCACATCCCGGCTACGACAGCATGCACTCAATTCTCCCGCCCCCAGAAGCTACTACCAGTGCTGAGAGAGGGAGGGCCCAACAGGTTTTTATCTTATCTCTGCGTCTGCTTTACGAGCGTCTTAATCAGGACGTCTCGCCCCCCTCGCCCGCCCGTATGTAATGTGATCGCATCTGGTTGACGGACGGAGGACTGTCCAGGGCGAAGGAAAGCTGCTGACCGGCTGGGTAGTAAGAGAGGACTAGCTAAGGTTTTGCAATGCTTAATATATGTTCCGTAAGAGACCTTTAGGTGATATTAGGCCGGTTGGGTTAGGCTATGCTAGGCTTGGTTAGATTAAGTTAAGCTAAACTAGGTAAAGTAAGGTAAGATAAGGTAAGCTACGCTAAGGCAAGCTAAGCTAAGAAAAGGAAGGTTAGGTAAGGTAAGATAATATAAGGAAAAGTTGGCTAAGGTAAACTAAGATAGGGTTAGGCTATGTTCGATTAGGTTAAGTCTGGTAATACCAGGCTAGACCAAGGTTAGATTCGGGTAGGAGAGATTAGCTGAGTTGTGCTCAGTTATGCTGGTTATTCACGATGCTTGGGTTAGGTAAGGATTTTCCTCTCTCTCCCCTCCTCCTCTAAATTGACAGTCGTTAATCTTGTCAACAATAACAATCCATCAATTCTAATTGAACATTCGTCGTTAGAATCATTAACAAATTAAAATATAAAACCTTTATAACGTTGTGGATTTTTTACAAGTGATGTCTGGCACGACTGGCGTCCCCTGCATACGAAAAGTCCATATTAAACCGAATTAAATGGTTTGACGGCAGCACAAGCATCCTAAAACAAATATCACAGTACTGAAAGAGGGTTAGCGTAAGGACTTTCTAACCCGTACAGCCTGGAAACACCATACTAAAATAATAAAGCGCTGATCAGGAAAAAGAAAAGTCTTGGCTGAATACAAGCAACTAAAGCTAAAAATAATAATAAGATCACAAGGCAAGGGCAGTAGAGATAGTTCCTAACCCCACCCCTTACTGGATGTCTCCCCTAGGCTCAAAAAATAACAAATGAAGAACGTCAACTCTCCACAGCATTCTGAAGCCTCAAGAATGCCAGCATGTTATCCAGTTCAAGGGTTCTATACATACATAGGCCTAATTACCTGTCATGAAGAGATTGATGTGTGTGTGTGTGTGTGTGTGTGTGTGTGTGTGTGTGTGTGTGTGTGTGTGTGTGTGTGTGTGTGTGTGTGTGTGTGTGTGTGTGTGTGTGTGTGTGTGTGTGTGTGTGTGTGTGTGTGTGTGTGTGTGTGTGTGTGTGTGTGTGTGTGTGTGTGTGGTTCCCTCGACGGGAAATCCTGAACTATACGCATCCTTTCGTCCCTTTTATTCCTCTTCATTCTCCCCAGTGAGCTCCCATTCCTTCCTCTCTAATCAATCCAGTCTTCTTATCTCTTCTAATCCTACAAATCTAATCTAAACATCCTAATGCCTCTCCCTCTAATACCCTGAGCTTCATTCGCTTGAACGAATTCATGTCTTCTTAAATATTCCAAACTGTTTTCTCTCCAAAGTCTTCCTTTACGCTTAACTTTTCCATATCATCCTTCCTACTTCTCTTTCTTATCATCCTATGCTTTTCTCACTCTCTCCTCTTCCTCCCCAACACAAGAGTCCTCCTCGTCTCTTCCTGACTCTAAAATATCTCTCATTTATCATCCACCTCTAGCATCCTCCTCGCCCTCTTCTCCTTCAGATTTCTTCCTCCACTCTCCCTCTTCTCATCCTCCGCCAAAAGACATTCCCATTCCCCTCATCCCCCATCTCCCTGTCAGTTTCTTCTTCCTACTTTTCGTCGTATTCCTTCCTCCTTTTTTTCTGTAAAGATCTCTTACGCACACCCTCACTCCTCTCCCTTCAAGTACCTTTAATCTTCTGTCTCTTCTCTCCCTAATATCCACCTCTTTCCTCCCGTCTTTCCTCTCGAAATCATCCCTCTTCCTCTCATCTATCCTTAACAGTACGTTCTTTCCTTTTCTATCATTAAAGCCATCTTCACAACAACTTTCTTCTCTCTGAAATTTCCTTCTACTCTTCCCTCCCAAATGGTTCATTCTCTTCCTTCTCTAAGAAAGAAATCCTCTAATTCACTCTCTCAATCTAAAAGTCCCCTCATTCCATCTTTCCTCCCTAACATCTCTTCCCTTCTCTTGTCTCCCCACCCCCTTAAAAACAATCTACTCCTAACATCTCTTCCCTTCTCTTGTCTCCCCCTCCCTTAAAAACAATCTATTCTTTGCCTTCTCCCCTATCATCCCACACTCCGTTCCCTATTGCTTCAACCACTTATCTTTTCCTTTGAACGTCCCTCTTCTCGCTGTCTAAAATTATGCTACCCCCTTTAAGTTTGTCCTCTTTCTCCCTTTAAATATCCTTCCTCTCTCCTTCCCTTTATTCATCCTCCCTTTCAGTTCAAAACATAATCCTCCAATCAACTTACTGCTATCCCAAACATCCCTGTTCCGTCCCTAAATTAATCTCCTTTCATCCTTTTCAGTCACCCCTAATTGTCCCCTCTCATCTCTCACCTCCCTTTTGAAGTCCCTCTCACTCCCACTCACCACCACTCCCTCTGCTTTTAATATTCTACCCTAAACGTCCGTCTCCTATGCTCCCTAATATTACCGTCTTTCACCCTCTTCCTTCTCCCTAAAAAGACTCTCTCTCTCTCTCTCTCTCTCTCTCTCTCTCTCTCTCTCTCTCTCTCTCTCTCTCTCTCCGTTTGGGCGACTGATGCACACTTATGGATATTGTTCTATTTAATGTCTGCCTTTTCTGTTCAGCTGAGGGTAAATTCTCTTTCTCCCAGTACAAAAAAATAAAAAAAAAACTCATCCCACACCCATTGCCCATTCCTTATCCCTTCCCTCGCCCTATATCCTTCCCTTGCCCCCACTCAAAAACTTCGTCCCTCCAAATCCCCCACCTTATACCTTCAACCCTGTCATCCCTCACCCACTACCCGAATCCCCCGGTAATTAAGAGATATATAAAAAATAAATAAAATAAAAATTCCTCTCATCCTCTCCCCATCCCTCACTCCTCTTTCTTTCCTTACCCCCACTCCCAAATTCCAGTCCCTCCAAACCCCCCACCCCAAACCCCCATCCCTGCCACCCCCCACCCACACCCCAAACCCCCATCCCTGCCACCCCCCCACCCACACCCCAAACCCCCATCCCTGCCACCCCCCACCCACACCCCAAACCCCCATCCCTGACACCCCCCACCCACACCCCAAACCCCCATCCCTGACACCTCCCCACCCACACCTCAAATCCCTCCCCCCAACTCTTAAGGGTCAGGTAAGATTCATCCCAGAGGGCCCAGTCTGGTTTCCCAAGCACCTCTGAGATAGCGAGCCAGCCGACGTTTTTGACCCCTCGAATCTACGACTATGGCACGATTGGGCGGCTCGATTTCCACCATTAAAGCCGGAACTTATGATTTGGAGTTCCATTTCCACGGTTTTATGCCGGGGAAAGTAATTATTTGGGTCCTTCGGCACAGAGGACTAGGACCAGCTGCTTCAAATATTCATACCATCAAGGACATCAGCATTAAGGGGGATATTTTAGTGCTTATATGTAACTAATTTTCCAGTGGGCAGGAAAAGGAAATCGAAGTCAAAATTCAGTCTTTCCCAGCTTGAGCCAATTTCATTCCACCTCTTCAGAAAACGGAGACTGACATTATGTTACCGACACTAGGGGAAATTTTAGTACTTGCCTATGACGAATTTTCCAGAGGTTAGAATAAAAACGAGGTAAAATTATCCAGTTTCTTCCGAGCTCAGAGCCAATTTCACACCACCTCTTCAGAAAACAGGGAATCTACACATCTGTTCCAATAAACGTTAAGGGGGCCGTCCTTTCCTCTGATTTTTCGGATAATTCCATCGACCTTAAATTCAGACACTGGAGCGAACTGGCGGCAAATGACATCCGGTGTGCCTATCCACTTCTCGATGGGAAAATGTCCGATTAACCCCTTCATTACGATGGGTTTCTCCTTGGCTGAATAAAACAGTCAACCAGAGAAAGAATAAAATAGAAAGTGCCTACCTCACCGTACTCAACCCCTTGAATACGGTGACGTGTGTGTGTGTGTGTGTGTGTGTGTGTGTGTGTGTCCTATTCCACTTACCTGGCGATTTTATTTAGCTTACGGGAGACATTTATAGTGAATGGACAAATAAAGCCTATATAATAACCTGTCTAGCTCAAAAAGTTCCTTCCAGGTTGAATAAAATCGTCTGAAAACCGCAAAAAATATGGAAGAATACGTCATCGGACTGAAAGGGTTACATACAGTATACTAATGAGTGATGTTCCTTTCTCGTTTATAACTACGAATCTAAGCTGAACAAAATCACCTGGCACTAGAAATAATAAAACATACCCCAACATTGAACTGAAGGGGTGACGTGAGCCAGTATCCTCGCTCATCCGGTTGCAATAAAAACAGACTGCACATCCGAGAATCCTGCAATGGTTCCCAGGTACTGATAAAATGCGCCAAGGCAACGTTATTAAAGCTCTGAAATTTTAAACACGTCCCACCGGTCAGCAAAAATGGTTGAGAAAAATGTTTAATGTCCTTATTATTTACTTTTTAGTTTTGCTGTTAATTTCCAGGGGTACCGTATTTTTTTTTTTTCTTTTTTATCGTTACATATGCCTGGGACGAGGATGGGGGAGAGGGGGATTGGAGAGGGAAAGGATGGGTGGGGTGCAGGGATGGCAAGCAATGGGAGAATAAATGGGGAGGTGAGGAAGAGATGGGGGAACGATGGCAAAGATGGGTGGAAGCAGGAATGAGGGAGCACAGATTAGTAGGTGATAATGAGGAGGGAAAAAAATGGATGGGTGACAAAAATAGGTGGAGAGCACAGATGGGTAGGTGGGAAAGAGGGGAGAGAGGGGAATGAGGTGGGGGGATCTGGGGAGTTCGGGAATGGGGACGTTGGTAGGTGGAGGAGGAAGCTGAAGACTGGGGAAGAAGGTGGGGGGATTAGGGGTTCATTTCCACATTATTTAAACGCTGAAAATCTGGAGGACCTTTACCAAACCCTTTTCGATATTTGCCACGATTACCCTGGAATTGAGGTGAAGTCTAAGTGATGGGGATGAGCGGTCCAAGAGGTGCTCGAGAGTGGCGGGAGAGGTCTGGCTGGGGCGGGAGGGGAGGGGAAGTGGGGAGAGGGATGGTGGAGTTGAGAGGGGAGAGGAGGGAGGGAAAAAGATACTTGGGAGATACGAGGAACTGGGAGGGGAAGGAGAGTTGAGAGGGAGGAGAAAGTGGGGGCGAGGAAGGCAGCTGGGAAAGAAACGGATGGTAAAAGGATGGTTTGAAGAGTATATAGAAAATACAAGTAAGGGGTACAAGACACAGGCCTAAAATGGGGCTACATGGTAACGCAAAACATTAAATACGCCAAGAACTAACGAACAATTGAAAGGAAATTATACAAAAGGACGAGGTTCTCCATCGTCCACCACTCCCTCAAGCACAACAGCCGGCAGGGAAAAAAAAAGTAAATGTCGGAAAAACAAACGTGGAAATGTTTATCCACAGAAGACAAAAACGATCTTATCTACCTCCACACTATAATTCTGAAAAACGCATTCACAGATTACAGCCTTACCGGATTTAATATTTCATCTCTCAGTTGTTACAGTACACGGGAGAATGAATCGGAGAGACGAGAGACAGTATGAACAGAGGATAGAAATTTGGGGAGGGAAATCAGAGCGAGACGGAACTGGAAATGAACGCGGGAGATGGGAACGTAGGAGGTGAAGAGAACGTGGGAGGGGAGAGGAACGTGGGGAGGGAGGGGAACGTGGGAGGGGAGAGGAACACTGGGGGGAAGGGGAATGTTGGAGGGAAGAGGAGGTCGAGTGAAAACTGAAGGAATGAAGACGAGAGGTGAAATGAGAAGAAAGGATAAAAGTGGCAGAGACTGAGGGGGAAGGGATACAAGTGGTAGAAGATAAGATGGGAGAAAGGAAGCAGAGATAGCAGAGGGATAAATGTGGGAGATGCGAAGGAAAAAGAAAGTTGAAGATAAGAAAAAAGTGGTGGAGACGGAGATGAAGGTGGTGGAGAGGGGAGGGAAGAGTAAAGGTGGAGGAGATAGGAGGGGGAGCTATAAAAGTGGAAGAAATAGCAGAGGAAGGATAAAACAGATCGGGCAGGGATACAGGTGGTGGAGATACAGAACTAAAGGTGGACAAGGTGCAAGAGATCAGGGTGGAGATAAGGACAGTTGTTGTGGGGAAGGAAACTGGGATGGAGAGAAGATGAAATGGTAAGGAAAAAAGTTAGAAAGAAGAAATCTGGCAGGAGAATGGGGGCTAAGGCTGGAGTGGGGAGGTATGGGGTATGGAAAAATTAAGACAGGTTGTGGTGGGGAAATAAATGCTGCAGATGAGGAACTAAAGGGTAAGGTGGGGATTATATAAAGGACGTGGTGAGGGAATTAAAGGATGTAAAGGGGAAATTAACTCAGTGGTGGGGAAATTAATGCGGTGGTGATGGAACTAAAATTTTCGGTGGGGGGATTGTATGCTGTGATGGGGAAAATCAGGCTGCAGTGAGGAAATTAGGGATGTGGTGAGAAAATTGCAAGTTACAGTGGAGAGATTCTAAGGATGTGATGGAGAGAAGGTATGTAGTGGTGCAGTTAATGCTTTGCTTGTAATAAGTTAAATCAGATCCTCACCTTAGAGATAGTCCTTACAGTTTTTATGATCACACTCCTGGATTTCCTGTGTGTTCATCTCCCCTCATTGCCTCTCCTCTCCTCTCTTCCTTTTCCTATCTTCTCTTCTCCCACTTCTCCTCACATCCACTCTTCTCTTACCCTCTTTTCCTTTCAGTCAATCTTCTTTCTTCCCTTCCCCTCTCATCCACTCTTTTCCCCCCTTCGCCGCTCATCCACTCTTCTCTCCCTTCTACTCTCACCCAATCTTCTCTTTCCCTTCTCTAATACACCCTTCTCTTCCCTCCTTCTCCTCTCATCCACTCTTCTCTTCTCCCCCTTCTCCTCTCATCCACTTTATGATTATCCTGAATAACCCATGAAGCTATATTTTGACCACCTGTACCTACATCCTGAAATTGTGTTTATCCTGTACGCGGGCATACAAACATAACTCACCTATGAAGTTATATTTCCTCTCTGACGTAACTTTAAACGTCAGCACGCAAGTCTCTTCACATGTTTACGTGCTAAGAACATGCTTACGGCGGAAAACCCTGTAGGTTAAAATTTTCCATGGCTACTCGGCAAGTTACACCCTACCTGTAAAAGGGATTGCCAATTTAGACTAGAGAAAATAAGCACGCCGTAGAGACAGCCATGCAGGGCCCGGCCATCCACCACCCAGGAGGTTAAGTGAGTTGTTCTAGCGTTCATCATATTTGCATAATAACTCCCAAATGCTCAATTAGAGATTCTATCATGCTCAATTATCGTTTTCTAGAACAATCAATTCCGCGGCTAATGAACGGTACAGTCAAAGGCAGTCCTGGCCCATGGCATCCCCACCCCTCTCATTACTCCCCCAGTCAGTGATTACCAAGCACTTGTTTATTGACGCCCATGAGTCTAGTATCCCGACCCCTTGCAGGCTTGACGCTGGGGCCGACGAGTGAAGCATGAAGTAATTACATACAAGGAGGGGCCCTGAACAGGCCGCGGAAGAAAATAAATAAAAGCACAGGCCACAGAAGATAAAAGCAAAAACACAAGCCATGGGCGAAAAAAAAAGTTAATAACAACAAAATAATATGAACTCAGAATATCACCAGAAAATATAAATAAAAAAATGTAAATATAAACGAATATGAACTAAGAGGTCATAGAAAAATAAATGAAAAAAGAAAATAAGACCAAATAATGTGAACAAGATCCCACGGAAGAAAAAAAAAAAAAGAGCATAATAATATCAACAAAAGGTCACGATAAAACTAAGAAAAAATAATACCAAAATAATAGAAACTCAAGCAGCTACGATAAGAAAGAAGTTCAAGATAATCTAGAGTCAAGATGATAGGATTAAAAAAAAAAAAAAAAAAAAAAAAAAAAAAAAAACAGCATATGAACAAGAGATGCCAGAAAAAAAAAGTAAAGTATATACCAGAAATAATTGCTTAATCTGGAGGGTACAGCGAACTCTCCATGACTTCATTATCTTTTTTTGTTTCTTTTTTTGGATGAAGGCGAGGTGGATCAGGGAACAAGGGCTTTACGATCTGTCAAACGGCCAATCAAACCTGGGTCATTACACAGACAGGGATGGGAGTAAACACTAACCCCACCTCTATGACGGAGAGAGATTAACCCCTTCAATGTGAGGACCTAAATTTTGTTGCTGGCTCCAGACGATTTTACTCATCCTGTCCTTCCCAACTGGTGAACTTAGATGCTACCTTTATAATCACCTCTAAGCTCCTCTACTCCTTTTACTCTAACTTGGACTAAAATTGTCATCCCTCCACCCTGAATGCCGAGTTGTAACAATCCACTGACATTAGAATATGATGCTAGTCAAGAAGAAACGCTGTGCAAAGGATGGGTAGCTGCAATATAGTCTTTTTCGCCATTAAACTCTATAAGCCGCAACATGACATAAATCTGAGCCAGGCTGGGGTAAATGCAATACAGTGCTGTCAAAACTGAATAAAATTGTCCGGTACAAGCAAGCAAAAAATAATCACGTCCTCGGAGTGAAGTGATTAACCTCTTGACACCTGGGATCTCTCTTAGCTGAAGAAAATCGTCGCTCGTCTGAATCCGCACACAAAAATGGAGGCGGATATGAACCTCTCACTTAAATGATCTCCAGACGATTTTATTCATTTCCCCTCACGGTTGAAGGGGTTAATAAAAGCCATTCCTACAGCAACGCACTGAGCATGAAAAGTCTCCTCTGAGCTGAATAAAATCGTCTGAAGCAAGGTAAAATAAAATAAAAAGATCCTCAGACTGACGGGGTTAACTCTAAGACGGCTGGGATTTTTCTGCAGAAGTCTTGTGTCAGCCGAATACACATGCTATAAAGGCTGACGATGTTAACCTACAAACAGCAATAATATTACGATTCCGATATTAAGCTACAGACAGAAATAATATAAGGCTGCCGATATTAACCTACAGACGGCTATAATACTACGATTCCGATATTAACCTACAGACAGAAATAACATAAGGCTGCCGATATTAACCTACAGACAGCAATAATATTACGATTCCGATATTAAGCTACAGACAGAAATAATATAAGGCTGCCGATATTAACCTACAGACAGCTACACTGGTTGCAGGTATAAACCTTCACACGGCTGGGATCTATGTGCTGAATAGATTCGTTTACTATTAGTCGGGTTCACATGTTATAACGGAGGCTGGCCATGACCCTTATACGGTTGGGATTTATCTCTGCTGAAGGAAATCGTCTGGTGCCAATGAATAAAATAACTTCCTAAATCAACTACAAGTTATCAAGAATCCAACGAATACTCTCAACTTAACAAAATCGTCCGTTATTACCCTAAATGATAACTCCCTACATCAATCACACGCTATTATGAAAACTATGATTACTTTCAACTGAACAAAATCGTCTGGAATTAACCAGGATATAATAACCTCCCATCCAAACCACGTATTACAGATGCTAAACTTTCCCTCAACTAAACTGTATAATGTTAGCCCAAATCAATCGCCTTCCTACCATCCTACGGCTGTAATGAGGGGCAATATTTATCGTAGGCTGGCTTGAACTGCTACATAAAAGTCGTTGCTGTTAATCCCAATAAAGACCTTCCTGCCAAACACGCCGTTATGATTAGATGGATTTCCCTCAGCTGAGCAAAATCGTCCTGCGCTAATCAATGGAATATCTCCCTACGTCAACTCTATAACGAAGACCAGTATTAACCCTCAGAAGGAAGGGTTTTATCTCAGCTTGAAAAAAAAAAAAATGTCTTGTCAGCACGAATCTACACACTACAATGATGACCGATGGCAGGTAAGACTTCTTTGATCTGAATAAAATTGTACAGTTTCAGCCTGAACCGACAGACTCTGACGCCGATATTATGCCTGAGACCACTGGGATTTCTCTCGTGTGGGTAAAATCGTCTGGTGTCAGTCTTCAGTACAAGTCTCTACACCAACCCGACGACTGACAGGATTTTAGGATTTCTCTCAGGAGTAACGCTGCTCGGATTACCCTCTGTCACCTTACAATGAGTGTTCTTGACAGAGTAAGGATGTAAGGTTTTCTCCTGTAACTTCTGGGATTTCCTTCAGTAACGGAAAATCGTCTGGTATTAGCATTAATTCCCTAACTATAACCATAACAGCGATATGGCTACTCCCAAATGCTTAACCGTCTGACTTCAATAACTTGGCACGAATAAAATACTAAGTGCGTTCAAAGCGTCGAAGGGGTTAATTAAGGAATATAATTACACACGTAAGGCTGGTTCAGAAAAATGAAAGCAAAGTTGGGGAGGGGAGGAAAGTGTGCAGGAGAACAGGGTGAAAGAAAAAGATGATGGGGAGGAGAAGGAGAATAAGGAGGGGAGCAAAAAGATGAAGCAGGGAAGGAGAATTATGGTGATGAGAAGATGGGGAGAAGAAGAGGTGAATTGAGGAAGGCTGGCGAGGAGACGATAAGAAAACGAAATACGAAGAAAACGATTAGAAAGAATTGGGGTAAATAGAGAAAAATTTGGAAACAGTATGACATAAACAGCGACTGATGACTTTGTGTGTGTGTGTGTGTGTGTGTGTGTGTGTGTGTGTGTGTGTGTGTGTGTGTGTGTGTGTGTGTGTGTGTGTATTAGTTTGTTTGTTTGTTTTTTTGACACCAGATTTTACTTTCCACACAAAACTCATTCCGTCCAAGGATTAAGCGATCAATAGAAATAAAGCTGAAACAAAATCCCTTTACTACAATGACTATTTATATACCGTATTTTGTCCCTTCTACTTACAGATAATTTTTGTTGCTAATGGATGACTTTCCACAGCTGATGTTTAATGAAGCATTTTTTCAACCTCTTCATTACCAGACGTCTCTCTTACGCTAAATAAAATCGCATTGACGTGGCAGGAAAAAAATAAGTCATTATACTGAAAAAGTTAAGAGAATAAGGGATAAAGACGATATGGAAAAATGGGGTGTAATATGAGTATGAAAGTAGAATTTATTAAAGGAGAGGAGGGAAGGAAGAGAGGAAAGGAGAACCAAGTAGGAACAAGAAAAGAGCAAGAGACGACTAATGTAAAGAAGTGTGAAGTAAAACAGAGGAGAGGAGGGTGAAGTAGAGAGGAGACCCGAGAAGAGATAAAAATAAAGCCACCAATGATGCAATTTTAGGGGAGAGGAGAGGAGAGGAAAGGGTGGAGTCGAAAGAGGTGAGTGAAGTGAAGACACGAGAAGAGAAAAAATGGTAAATCCACAAATGAGGGAGCTTTAGAGGAGAGAGGAAAGGAGAGGAGAGGAGAGGGTATAGTCGGGAAAGGAGAGTGAAGTTGAGAGGAGGCAAAGGAAGAAAAAAAACAGCAATGAAGGAGCTTTAGATGAGAGAGGAGAGGAGAGGGTGGAGTCGGGCGTTAGGAAATGAGTTCATCGATTAGTCCTTCTCCCGAGGCCTGTGTGAGGGACCTACATCACTGAGCGTATAATTGACCTTCTTCCTCGCCCGTCCTCGCTCTGCCAATGGCCTGACGAGAGCCATCTGGTCCCTCTCCACCCCAGGACCGGATTGGCTGAGTCTACCCCTTCCATACTGGGCCAAGATGGATAACACGACCAGCTACGTACACAGGCATAAGAAGATATGAACTTTAATACGTCATTGCTGCTGGGGCTGGTCTGTTGCCGGGTTATCATGGGGGGGAGAGGAGGGCTGTACACGGATTTAGAGGGTTTTGTTAATAATAATGAATTGCAGATGGACTGAAACATCTTTGAGCTGAATAACTTGAATCTTTTACACTCAGTATTAACCTCATTTCCCAATCATGTTAAATCTTAGTATGAAAGTCTTACTAGAGCAGATGTAGACCAAGTATATACACAATTCATCATACAATTACACACCATAACACCAAAATCTATCAAAAGGGCCACATAGACATAACTTCGCAGCGTATAAAAATGGCTCCGTTGGTGGTGATCTCTCATCGATTGTGAAGTACTGTGACAACTATACTCGTTTACTTCGTCTCTACCTAAACTTGCCATCCCACTAGCCTGAACGCTGAATTATAACAATAGATTAACGTGCAGAATGTGATGCTAGTGGCAAAGGTAAGCTACAAAAGGATTATGAGCCACAGAAGTTTTTTTTTTTTTTTTTTTTTTCAGCCACTGTGTTACATTAAATAAGCTGTATAAAGATGGATATTTCGGTCAAGTTAAAGTGGATGATTTTTACTTCGACAGAAACTTATGTATGTCAAAATCTTATATGGACAATTTTACACTCCATCACTTATTCAGCAGGGTGTTGCTGTAAAAAACTGCACTGGCAGACCAAAATAAACCATACCTTAACGTCTTCCACTGACTATTTTACACCACATCGCCAATTCTGTGCGGCTTTGGAGTAATAATTATACGATCAATCATCATCATCATCACCGTCATCGTAATAATAATAATAATTATTATTATTATCATTATTATCATTATACCGTAATAAAAGCAGCAACAACGTAAGCAAAGACCAGAACAACTCCCTACCACAACACTTTCCACAGTTCTGCAATAATAACAATTCTTGGAGACGGACATAACTCACCCAACCATAACCACGCTGTTCGACGGTCGAGCTTCACCCCTACACAGATCTTACGTGCACCTTACCATTAACCCACGCCATAGAGGTACGGTCATAACGGGATATGGGGGCGTTGCTGTTCTCACCTCAGGCAGATATAGGTGAGGGAGGAGGGACAGAAAAGAGGGAGGGAAGAAGGATGGAGAAGGCGAAGAGGAAAATAAAGGAATGTAGAAAGAGGGAGGGAGGAAGGAGAAGATGATTTAAAAATGAAGAGAAAGCTAAATGAACCGAAGACTGCAGAGAGAGGGAGGGAATCTGGCGATAATGATGTAGGAAAGGAAAGGAAAAGATGGAAGAAGAGGACGGCAGGAGGATTATGGTGGTCTAGAAAGAGAGAAAGGGACAGGAAGAGAAAGTAAGAAGTGAGTGGGGGGGTGACGGAGGGAAGGAGTGAGGTGATGATGAGAAGAGGAAGAGAGAGGGAGACACAGGAAAGGAGGGAGGACGAGTGGGAGGGACGGAGAGAAAGGGACAGGAAGGGAGAGGATGGAGGGCGGTGGTTAGGTCGTGCGGGAAGTGTTAGGACTGGAAACTGTATTATGACATTAAGCGTGGAAGTGATGACTATCTTAGAGGGAATGATTTTGGAACAGTTCAATTGGGGTACATGTACGGGAGAAGTGTAGGAATAAAGAGGGAAGTATGGGAATGGGTGAAGGGGAGGGGAATGGGTGCAGGGGAGGGGAATGGGTGCAGGGGAGGGGAATGGGTGTACGGAAGAAGGATGGGTGTAAAAAAGAGATGGGGATGATGGAGCAGATGGAGGCTGTATGAAACGGTGAGGAGATGGGAAAATGTGTAATGGAGGTTGAAGGGGAGGCGGGGAATTGGGTAAGTTCTTAAATTGTCAACTAATGCGTTCGTCAGGATAAATTTACAGTCGGTCTGCAGCGATGGACTTCTTACAGCTGAATAAGACTGACTAACGTTTGATGGAGTATAATGCTAAGTTCGAATCCCGCTTTCAAAGGATCAAAAACAGACTGGGGCGAGACGTGAAAAGTGTGCACTGGAAGCGGGAAGGGAGGCAGCAGCAGGAGTGGCTTACTGAAGAGGGGTGTGATACAGTGGACTAATCATAAAAGATGTTAGCCAATTTCTACGACACTCAATCTTCATAGTAGTTAATAACCAGGGTCATTTTATTTTGCCCTATTTTTTAATTTAGTATTCTCTCTACTTTGGTTGTGAAGTGTTTGGTTGTTGCTTTAAGGCGACTATAAGCGTGCAGTCTTATCAACAACTCTGCCATAAGAATACTTGCGAAAGGATAGGTTTTGGGTGGTGGGATTTTGTGCACGGGGACAGGAACTGTGTGAATATTTCTGTTTACAGCTATAAGTATGCACAGCTGTAGTAGCTATTTATTAAACTGGAGGTATGATCATGTTACAAAGGTGTGCCAGTTTGAGTGTATAATATGTGAAGGTATGGCTTACTGTACAGGTGCGATGTATATAACTCGTATACTGTGTGTGACTGGGAGGATGTGTGAGAACCCAGGTTTGTCTCTGTCCGTGTGCAAGTGCGGTAAGGTGCACGAATGAATCTAGGTACGCCCATTCCCAAATGTACTGTAGGTATGTGTAGGTGTGCATATGTACTTGTAGGTATGTACGTGCCTAGATGTATACTGTATAGCCTGTGTGTACAGGTGTGCGGGCAAGTGTATGTACATACGATCTGTAGGCATGCATACACCAGTGCGTATCTAATTATGAGAAGTGCACTGTTTGAGGTGTGCAGTAGTGGAGTGCAAATTAATGTAAAACGTGTTTTTCATAATCTACCACGTGTCTGAATGCGTGAATCCGTAATAGGTCATTAGTTCCCTCTTGCTATTCGGTCAGTGAGCTGCTGTTCTGAGTTAAGCCATTTAAATTAAGAGAAACAGGATTCCAAATGTCTTTAACCTCTGCAGTTCCGGGAGGTTACTACTAAGCTGAATAAATTCTAACGGTAGCTAAACAAAAAATAGTAAACTTGTTATGCTAGTGAAGAAGGTTAATAGAGATAA
The DNA here is from genome assembly GCF_032717465.1 of Coenobita brevimanus. Classification (NCBI taxonomy): domain Eukaryota; kingdom Metazoa; phylum Arthropoda; class Malacostraca; order Decapoda; family Coenobitidae; genus Coenobita; species Coenobita brevimanus. The sequence goes on from NC_137019.1 coordinate 10,414,085, forward strand.
TTTATAGCCGCAACATTTCTCAACAACTTAATGAGCCAAAGAATCCCTCTGCCTACTTTTAATGCGTCTGCAGTTATTATATGGATGCATTTATGTCTGTATTCATATTTCTCATGCATATGTATTACCCACATAAGTCATTCACTTGTATCAATCACTCATCACACATCTTTCATGCACCACCTCACTGCATTTTCATTATCATTCGGCCACATATCTCTTTCCATCTGTATTATCCATCAAGTTCTACACACACACACACACACACACACACACACACACACACACACACACACACACACTGTAGCTTCATCAACTCACCTAGTAACCACACGCACTCATTCAATACCGATCTTATCCTGCAGTCTTACTGAAACTTCCTCTTACAACCACGTCATCCACCAGCCTCATTCACCTCAACCCAGCTCCCTATTCTACTCATTCATTAGTTATTACTGTAGTGCACACTCACCCACAATCCACACTCATCAGCCTCACTGCCTACTCACCAGCTATTCACACCTATCAGTTTCATCCACCCACCAGATTCACCCACTCTCACGCCAGCCTCATCCACACCCAACTACTAAATTAAAAAACATTCATCCACCAGCTCTCTTTACTCAACCACCATTATGAGTCCGATAACCAACTGCATCCATCCACTCACTAATTTATCCATCCAACAATTTCATCCACTCATACTGATTGAGGTCAGCATCCTAACTAACCCCTCATCTTAAATCATTCCATCCTCTCGTCCAGCAGTATTCACCCTAGATTCTAGTTTTCCTGTTAACTTTCTGTGGAACGTGCAATTTCTGCAGGCTCTACTCACTTACACCTTCCTTTACCAGTCACCTTCATCCACCACCTTCCTTCGCCCACCCTTACCACTGACCTGCATCCACCACCTTATCCATCCTCACATCTCACCTTTATCCACCCTCACCTCTCACCTTCACTCTCCCTTATCTCTCACCTTCATCCAGCCTCAATCTCACCTTTCACCTTCACCCATCCTCACCTCTCACCTTCACCCACCCTCACCATTCAGCCTCACCCACCCTCACCACTCACCTCCATCCACCCAAACCCAGCTCCTTGATCCACCTGCCCCTCAGCCCCTCTGGAACCTCGGGGCTGACAAGATAATGAGGAGGGATGAACGTTTATTAAATATTCTTTATGCTCCCTACGCTCCGCTTCCCCGCAAGATGGCCTCCTCCTCCTCCTCAGCGATTGTAACTGGGTATTTATCGCGACACTCTCATCTCCAGTTCACTTTGTACTCCTTTTTTTCAGTGTATCCAAAAGGGCTCAGGCGCAAGCAACTGTTCAGGAGAGAAAAGGAGAATAATTTACCCTGTCAATAATTCAAGCTACACACTTAACAATAACTCGGGCCAAACCTGCTACTGTAATTCGATACTGCGGCAACAGGAGTTTACTGAAATATTTTAAACTATCCTGGAAACGTAACTTATATAACCTTTTCAGTCGGAGTTCCTTCAAAACGGAATAAAATCGTCCTGCTGTAGCCAAAATAGGTCTCGTTGCAATAGCAGTTTACACAGGCACCATCTCTACAACAGTAACTTAGACTGATAGTACCAATGCAAGGATACTCTAAGCCAGTTTCTACAATAATCCGTCAGAGTTACTCGTATAAATCGTTACCAGTCCAACTGTAATATTAGGAAATGATTTAATCCACGACTATAACAACTATTAAGGCTGAGTTTACTTTACTAATTCAGTTCATTTATTTTTGTATTTATTTATACACACATTCACTCTTGACTGCGCTGAACGACTACTGATCCTCTTGATTGCAATTAAGCTTAGATTTGCATATTCTCAACTATTTTATTACTGCAACAGCCAAGCAGTCATCTATACTAATCGCAAGACATGTAATAAAGGGGTTAGTTTCCATTAACCTCTTCAGCACGAGGTCTTTCTTAAGTTGAACAAAATCGTGGCAAAAATACACTCAAAGGTATCAAACAGAAAATAATAAGGCTCAAATTGTGCTTGAATGAATATATACCCCATTCCTCTGGGTACTGTGATGATATACCATACAGAGGAAAAGAAGGTTTGGAGGAGGAGGAGGAGGAGGAGGAGGAGGAGGAGGAGGAAGAGGAAGAGGAGGAGGAGGAGTTAAGTTTCCTCTTCCTTTTCCTCTGGTTTCTTGTTCACTCCAACCTTCCTCCCTCACTTTATCCATTTTTTCCTCTTTCCTCATTCTTTCTCTCCCTTCTTCCTCAATTCTAACCTTCTTTTCACCTTTTTTTCCTTTTCATCCTCCCTTATCCTTGATCCCTTCATCCCCTCCCTTTATCTTTCATACTCTCTGCTCGTACTTAATCCCCTCTCCATCTCCTTTCTCTCCTAATTCTCGCTTCCCTTCGCAAATATTTCCTCTCTTATCTTCCATCTCATTTCTTTCTCCTCCACTCTTATCTTTTAAAACGTGGATGCTGTTAAGTCCTCCCTTTAAATTCCTCCTCCGTCGATCTCCTCACCTCCATCTTTCTCAATACCCCTCTCCTTCCCTGCCTTCCTTCCTCATTCTTCACTTTCTTTGTAGCCTACCTTCTCTATCTATATCTATCTCTCTCTCCTTCTCGATCCATCTTCAACAGAACACGGGCAAGCCAGTGCGAATGATTATTAGCGCTGAAGATAACACATAAAATATGGTTACCCGGTATATTGTTTTTTCGAGAATTGTGAACTCCAATTTTCCCGTCACTGAAGCATACAATAAAGCCTCCCTTATCACCCATCCTTCAAAATTTGTCCTCTTTTCCCCAATCCCTTCACTTGTCTCATTCTGCTCTTTTTCCCTTTTCTCATCCTCTCGCCCTCACCCGACTGCTCCACTCTCCACCATCACTCACCATTCCTTAACTTTCTCTCAGCCTCTACCTCCTTTCAATATCCCTATCATTCCCTATCCCTTCGTACACTGCAACTCTCTGTGTTCTCATCCGCATCCTTACTGTGTTTCCTCCATCCCCACTCCCCTCCTCATCCCCTTCACCTTTTCCCTTCCCCATCCATCAAATCCCTTTTTTATCATTCTTCTAGCTTCCTCCAATTCTCCTGCCTTTCACTGCTCCTTAACCCCTTAGTGTCCTCCACCTCAAAATTTCTTCTCTTTCTTCCTTTCCCAAAACACTCTCTCCCCCCTTATATGTACATTATTTTCTACTCCCCAACCTTTCCTAGCTGTACTGCAAACTCACATTAATGATATAACAGTCACAGTATATCCTACAACAAACGATCTTCAAATAACTGGGTCTGTTCTATTTGTTCTTCCTACTCCTACTCCCTAAATCCCACAAGCTACTCTACCCTATTACCTGTTGCCTTCACTGGAACATGGCCAGTCTCACAACCTGTATACCAAGTCGTGGTTGAATAAAATATGATCCCTAGTTGTGAGGGAGGAACGAGTCTCCTTGTTACAAGTCAGATCGACCCTCCAACCTAACTACACTTGTTCATCAACTGAACTCAAATGGGTTCAGGATCTTCGTCACGTTAGAACAAACGCTCCACAGTAATCTCTTCCCTCACTTTTAATACCTGGTTACTCATCTTCTTTCTCCCACTCTTAGTCTCATCCTTGATTATATTTCCCTAAACCCCTAGTCTCACCCTTGATTACATTTTCCCTAATCCCCCAGACTCACCCATGTTTATATTTCCCTAACCCCCTAGTCTCATCCTTGATTATATTTCCCTAACCCCCTAGTCTCACCCTTGATGATTATATTTCCCTAACCCCCTAGTCTCACCCTTGATGATTATATTTCCCTAACCCCCTGTCCATTCCTTTCAACTCTCTTCAAGCATACCTTCTCCAACACCTCCATCATTAACTCCCACTCCCTGCACTTTTCCTTCACTCCCATTCCTCCAACCCCTTTCTCCCTCACGTCCCTACTTAACCCTCTGCTCTCTCACTTCTCTCCCAAACTCCTCCTTCTCCCCCTCTCCATTTACTTCTACTTTACACCCATACCCCAAACCCCTTGCTCCTGCACATCTCTCCCAAGTTCCTCCTTCTTCCCCACTCCTATCACTTCATTTCCATTCTTCCAACCCCTTTCTCCCTCACTTCTCTACTTAACTCGTTGCTCCCTCAATTCTCTCCCAAACACCTCCTTCTCCTTTACTCCCATTCCTTCAACCCCTTACTCCCTCACCTCTCCCAAATTCCTCCTTCTCCCCCTCCCTCCCTCCCTCCCTCCATTCAGCTGTCACCCCCTCACCTGCACCTGGCGGGGAGCTGATGAACTCATTAGCTACACCGAGATTGCAATTCCTCCTCGGCTCACCCTACCCCTCAGTCCATCGACCTTGCAAACACCCCTGAATGCAACTGCCGGCCTAAGAGTCTATTCCTTTTCAGTTGTAATTTATTCAAGCTAATTTTCGATTTTTTTTTCCTCGGCGGGGAAACACCTCTCGTTGTGAAAGGGTTGGAAAATCTTCGTCTATCAAGTCATTAGAAATAAAAAGGGATTAAGAAATATACATTTACACACACACACACACACACACACACACACACACACACACACACACAGAACAAAACATGTGCATATACAAGGGCGCGTGTGCTTTTGAAAGGTACACAAAAACAATGGATGTGGAATGACTGGTGATGGGTGAGTGAGGGAGAGTCGAGCTACAGTTCTAGGCTCTCACCACACACCCGCCAGATCTCCTCCAGTTCCCTAGCACAGCCAACCAAATCAGTGACAAGAAACACCAGACTAAGTATATAAATGGGATAACCCCCTAGTTTCATCGTTCTCAGGGGGTAACGGATGGTATTGGATTCTCTAAATGTTGAAGACGAGAGGGAGTCATGGCACTTGCAAATTACTTCCACCTACACAAGTAATATAAATGGAAAACAGTCGCATTAGAATCAGGTGCAAAAAATATTTATACGTGGTGTTAGATATACATAAAATAGATAGGTAGATAGACAGATTGATAGATTAAACAGATATACAGATAGATAGAAAGACTGATATACTAAACAGATACACATATAAAAAGATTCACAACTGCAAAGAGACAGACAGACAGACAGACAGACAGAATCATTAACTCAGCACCGCAATTAAAAGTAGACACAGAGAGAGACAAACCCAACGACTCCCACAAGTGAAGAAAAAGACCCGGTACGACCTCAAAGAAATGCCCTAAATATACGACTTGCCCCCGAAAAACATATTATTAGACGTATATCACCCGAGCCCGTACCCCGAGCAGGATAATGACTGGGGATAATAAATAAGAAAATTAATCCTTACAAATTGCATCTAATTATTGGCGAGCCGAACAGGATCAGAAGGAAAACAAGAGGGGCGAGGTGAGGAAGGAGGAAGGGAGGGAAGGGAAGGAAAGGGGAGGAGGGAAGAAGAATGGAGGGAAAGGATGGATGGAAGGAGAATGATGAGAGGGAATGAAAGAGAAGGGAAGAAAAGGGGAGGAAGAAGCATGGAGGGAAAGGATGGACCGAAGGAGAATGAAGAGAGAGAAGGAAGAGGAATGTAGGGGAAGGAAGCAAGGGAATGAAAGGGAAGGGAAAAAAAAGGGGAGGAGAGATGAAGAATGGAGGGCAAGGATGGATGGAAGGAGAATGAAGAAAGAGAATGAGAGGGAAGGAAGAGGAATGTACGGGAAGGAAGCGAGGGAATAAGAGGAAGGCAAGAAAAGGGGAGAAGGGAAGAAGAATGGAAGAAAAGGACAGATGGAAGGAGAATGAAGGAAGGTAATGGGTGGGAAGATGAAGAGCGAGAGATGAAGGAAGGACAATGAAGGGATGGAATGAGAGGGAAGGCTGAAGAATGCTGGTGAAGGACGCAAGTGAATGAGAGGGAAGAGAAGAAAAAGAGAGGAGGGAAAGGAGAAGAATAGAGAGAAAGGAAAGAAGGAAAATGAAGGGAGGGAATGAGAGGAAAGGGAGAAAAATGTAGGAAAGGGATGCAAGGGAATGGGAGGGCAAGGAAGATGATGGAGAGAAGGAAAAAGCATGGAGGGAAAGAAAGAATGAGTGAAAGGTAGGAGGGAATGAATGGAGAAAAAATGGGAGAGGGAATGAAAAGGGATGAAGGAAGGAAAAAGGGAGGAAGAGGGGGAAGGAAAAGAGGTATAAGATAAGGAATTGGGGGAGGAAGGAAGGAAACAAGAGTGGGAACATGTATAAGAGGAAGAAGAGAGAGAGACAGAGAGAGAGAGACAGACAGACAGAGACAGACAGACAGAGGTCGTGGGGGGGGGGGAAGGAAAGAAAATGAAGAGGGCTAAGAACTGGGAGGAAAATAAATGAAAATCTTGGAAGGCAAGGGAACGTGGAAGGATGGAAGGGAGGACAGCGGTAGCAAGGAAGGACGGGACGAAGGGATGGAGGGAGGCAGAGGGGAGGGGATAAAGAGAGGGTAGAAGAGGGCAGGGTTAAAAAGAGGGGAGGAGAGACAGAGAATAACAGTTACTAGGCTGAAAAATGGCGTAAAGGGGAGGAGAATATACACAAGGAAATCTATGTAAGAATAAAAATAATCGAGAATCGTGGGTGGAACGGGGGAGAGGCGTGCTACGAGCTGGGGTGAAAAGGGGGAAAAGGTAAGGAGAGGAGTAACGGAAGGAGGATGCAAAAAGGGAGTCAGAGGGATAGAAAGATGAAAAAGTCCGTAAAGAGAAGAGGCAGAGATTAGAGGAGGAAAGTAGTAAAGAGCAAGGACGTAGCCAAGAGATGGAGGAATGGAGCACGCGTGGAGAGATTTGAGGAGGGAGGTGGGTCAGAGAATAGGTAGGGAATGGAGGAGGAACGAGGTGGAAAGAATTGAGGGAAACAACGGAAGAGGGTTAAGACGTTGAATGAGGATGCAGGAGAAGGGTAGGGTGGCAGTGGGTGTATGATTATATATATAGATGAACTGATATGGATAGATGGTTAGATAGCTTTACTACACTATATATATATATATATATATATTTTTTTTTTTTTTTTTCCGATTAGCATGGCTACATATGGTACAACTGTGTCCACATATACCTGATCCACCAGAGACGGAAGGAATTACTCTCATTTCACTCTTACTGGACTGCTTAGGTGATGGCGAATATCATCCACTCACTTCGTGTAGTGTTGCCTACATCTTCCATAGGTGACTTTCCGCGAGTGAAAAGCCTAATCGCTTCATGTAACTCAGGAAACCATCTGCAACGCTGGATGGTAACCATATACCAAATACCGGGGTGATATGGTGCTCCTGCTGACTGGGTGGAGAGATGCAAATGCGGTATCTATCCAGTATACAAATTTCCAAATTTCTTCCCACGCCTCACTGTGGCGAGGCACTGGCCACCGCAAGGAAACATTGATTCACTGCATGAGACGACCCTGCAGAAGCTATTGCTTGCCTGCGGGTGATGGGTCTGCTCTGCCAGACATACCGAAGATACTCTCCTACTGTACTGAACTGCAAGTCACATTGAAATGACCCAAATGCATATCTGTAACACCAATAACTGGTTATACGGTGCAACATATTAATTTTATAACTATCAGCGATTGGAAGTTGACATAACTGCATTGTCTGAAGCGAAGCGGGCCCGAACATGGCATGATCATAAGCGATGATTGCACATACTGTAGGCTACTGTTGATCTGGCTGTGATGATGGGGCCCAGCTTAGAGGTGCTGCTGTGGCTACTGCTGTTCGTTTTCTCTTGTGCTGATAGGGTTCCTCCGGCTGATGGTCGTAAAATGTTGGTTGAGGCTGACTGAAGAGTTCCTTGGGCTTCATCTCTCTTACTGCTGTGTACACTCCGACTGAAATGAGTGATTTCGAAGAGAACGTACTAAGATAAACCTGATTCAGTTGTGGAACAGTTCCCCTCGCAGGCTACGTTTGGTCCGGGATGGCTTCAGTGCCAGCAACGGAATGTGTAGGTTCCCATGGTTCTGGAAACAGGAATTCCAATAGTCCTTACCTTCTGTATTACGAAAAGTCCCAAGTTGAAAATTACCGGGTCCTGGTTTCAGTGGCCAGATCTTCACAGCTAGGCTTGTATTCCAATACCGGAGAGGATGCAAACGAGTTTGACCACATCCTTGTTAATACTCGCTGCAAGACCCTTGAGAACTGCAGGGCTTTCACAAATGCAGTTCTTTGCTATTGATCGCCGACTTATTGCTGCTACAACCTGCAGGTCTAACTAATTTACCGATATTTGACGTTGCTCTTTAACTCAAACGCAGAGCGCGTGATTATTCAGACTTATCTTCATTACCGTACTTACATTAATTCTCTCCGACAAGGGGTATGTTTTCACACGTTTGTTTGTTTGTTTGTCTATTAGCAGGATTACTCAAAAACTATGATAGAGATTTGGACCATATTGTGTGCGTAGATAGCCCATGTCCCAGGGAACAATCGATGAACTTTGGGGACCGATCCGGATCGTATTACAGATTCTGGAGCCAGAACACATTTTTTTGTGAAACCCTATTCAATGATGAGAAAACCTAACCCATTATGAAGAGTGGTTTGGAAACTACATTGCTCTTGTCGGAGAGATGCGCTCCACTGAATGCTGCTCTAGTTCGACATGTTCTTTTCAGAGAAGGGGGGGGAGGGAAGGAGGACAACTGACACTGGCAAACAATGGCTAAAAATATGAGGAAAAGAAACAAAATGGATACTCAAAAGTCATTCACGCAAGTACACGTACAGGTATGTCGAAAATAAGAACACAACAAGCAGGCTCTTGACAATCACAGACTAGTTTCAAAAGTGCCGGAGAGCAAAATTAATGAGCTGTGATTTCTCTCACCACAACTCCCACTAATGCAGCATTAAATCACAACACAAACACTGTCCCATTGCCTTGATACTGTACGTCTCCCTATACACAAATGTATACACTGGCTGCCCAACATAACTATTTACCCCGGTAGGATCACATCACTATGAGAACTAGTAAACACCCAACAATCCTACAAAAGGAAAACCCAATGACATCAATGACTAAAACGATGCGAAAACGGCTCCATTTACAGTGTTAGATTCATTATCATGTTAAATAATCACAAAGTAACCAGATACTTTCTTACCTTACCTCATCTCGTGCAGAAGCTTCAGGAATGCTCCCGGGATCTGTTTCAGGCACCAGATCTTGAAAAGGCCTCAGAAATAGACCATCAACAAGCACAAACAGAGAACGCAACTTCTCCCCGTCGGCCATGTTTATTTGCTGGTGCCCGCAGGCAGTGTTGCCAGTGTTGCCGTTAATCCACATTGGTTCTGACGTCATTATAAACAAAACGTTCTCGTTTAAAGGGCATAATGGCATAAAACGTGATGTTGCTACAACTACATTAACTTGATATATATTATATATGAGTTCTGTAGGAGTAGGTATGATTAATAAATTAATGCAAGGTCTCACAGAAGTGCACGGAAGTTCAATGGTTAAAAGATACCAAAATAAAACTTCAACATATGTTGACTAAAGATCAGCTACTTTTATCCGCAAATAACAGATAATAAAAAAAGTAATCAGCCATAAAACAATTACATTCATTAATTTATCCCGACGTGATAAAAAAAAATGTATATATATATATTCATGTAACCCACTGAATTCAAACTGCTCAGTTTCTCCACAGCCAGTGTGAAGTTAACTTTCTTATTACTATTACGAATCATAGCTCACCCGTGATGCCATTCGTGGCCATCTTACCATGTCAGTCACGTTCATTGTTCATCTTCACACGATTTACGGAATTGTGCAGCTCCTGAACACTTTGAAGTAAATTATGACTGCTTATGGATGGAATTTGCCACGTTAATTCACTGCTTAGTAATAATCTGTAAAGTAGTAACGATACAGCTGGCCGGCTGCAGGTAGTGTATTCCACGACGTATTCTTCCTTGTACTGAGTAGATATAATACACAAACAACATTTTCATTGGTTTAACTATGGGGTATCTTAATAACAATAATTATTAATGCATCCTAACTGTCATAATCTTTTGTTGCTCTCTCTCTCTCTCTCTCTCTCTCTCTCTCTCTCTCTCTCTCTCTCTCTCTCTCTCTCTCTCTCTCTATCATGTGTCCCTAAATTCATTCATAAATTAACACAGTCCTAACAAACTACATACTTGGCACATTCATCATTCCTGAACCTGAACACTTCTCCCTCTCCTCTTCCTTTGCGAACAACTATATAGCCATCAGTTAGAACAAAGCACACACACACACACACACACACACACACAAGAAATCGCCCATCCTATACCCCCACCCCCATCCAGACCCCCCCTGCGGACAAGAACCGTGTGGAAAGCGGGGATAAATTTGGCGGGAACAGCTTTTACAATACTATAGTGGAGGGCGCATGTTAGCGAAGAAGGAGGGGGCCCACGATAGGTTTCCAATAATGAGGAAGAGGCTGTTTCTGGGGGGGAAAGATGTCACAAAAGTTTACCGAGAACTGAAGGCATGAAATTACTCGTTATAGCCGGGAAGGAGGGCGGGAATGGGGCCGTCCCGGTAGAAAGGAAAAAAGAAAAAAAGGCCATTCCGTATTGGTCAGTAAGAAGTTCAATAGTAATAACCATAATTCTGGCCATAACAATAACATAACCGGGGAAAATAACAGTAGGTCAGGAGATAACCATGGCCATAACCGACCAGAAATATGAAATCATAATCTATAACATAAAATGATATGATAATTACCTAGAGATGCACATGAAATACCTGCGTTTAATCTATAATGTAATGAAGTATAATGAACATAAATATTAGTGAGGAAATGTATACTTTGCACTCAGTGTTTGTATACCTGACTAAAGTTAGCTTCAACCTCTTCACTGTGATGGCTTTTCTTACATTTGGTATTTTTGTAGCTGCTCGCCGCTTTTTTTTTTTTTTTTTTTTTTTTTGACAGTTTTGGACTGGAGGGGTTACAGGCAGCCTTCATTAACCCACTGACCCACAGGGATGTATATATTTTTCTTTACTCTGGGCATATCCTGATCATTATTTCATGTTTGATCTAACTTTTTGAAATGGGAAGGTTAGACACAGCCTTTTGCACGAGAGGCCTTTCCTAAGTTGAATAAAATCGTCTGGAAGTAGCGAGGGTAGACTAAATATATACGTCAGGGGATTTAGGGGATTTAATTACCTAACAATCACACGTCTCCTAAAAAATTAAATAATAATAATGTTTGCAGCGAGAATGAAAAGAAAAAAAAAAAGCCATAGCATTAAAAGAGTTAAAGGGGATATTGTGAAACAGACTACCCAATAGGCCATTATGATCCAATATCCATTACTGTGAACCCATTTTATACCAGTTAAGTAATATCAGCATCATTTTACGTGCAGCCACCTAGATAACTACTCCCTACATCAGTTAATCTAAGTATCATCACTATCAGTTTATTGCTTGCATCAATTAACCGACCGATTCTCACTTTAATCCCATTCTATAGTCTCATCCTCGTACTCTGACTCTAATCTTCATCTTCATCAAAGCCCCAGTTTTGCACCAACTTCCCAAAAGCCACCTGAAAACCCCTGCTGTACCCCTAATAAAATCAGTCTCACAGTCAGTTTCACTCTCAGTCTCAGCTTTACTCCAGTCACTAGTTTCACCTGCAATCCCCTAAACTCATTCCAATAACCACTTCTTCAACATACAACCCTTAGTTTCTCCCTAAGCTCTTCACAGTACCCATAAAACCTCAACTGCATCCCCTAACGCCCTTCACCTAACCCCGGCTATTCAGTTCCTACATGTGACATCACAGATCATTTCTCTCATGCCCATCTGCCGTGCTGGAGGACAAGGACATGGGTCGGAAATCCTTTGTGTAGCACAAGATGTATTTTTCTCATTTCAAATGGCTGGGGAGGAAGAACCTATGTCATCAGAGTCGACAGTAGCATATTAGATAATTATTGCCATGAGATTAAACTTGCACTGTGTCAGAAAAAAAAGAACGTCACCGTAGGGTGAGTGCAGTCGTCGCTAGATCTGGGAGAAATAAGAGTGCTGGGAGTTTGGATTCATGTTGATAGATGAGCTTATCATTGATGTTACTCATCATTTACATAAACACAGTCCAGTACCTGTTACCATGCTTCAGACTGACTAATTCTGTACTTACCTATACTACTAAATAATAAGTATTACCTGTGTCTCAACTCATGCACGCGAACCTACAGCTCTCTTTTATTAATGATATACGTTAATGTAGAATTTACATAAACTGTATTGAGAACTGCCTCAGTATTTTTAATATATAATAATTTTATATCCAGTGTTGAACATGGGATCTTCACTCCCACCCCCCTCCCCAAAGGATATGCAAAAGCTCATTTAACCTAGAATATACTTTATTATCCCAAACAGGGAACTCCTCCTTATGTGCACTCATCAAGCAATCTCAGACGCAGCTTAGTACTGTACATCAAGTAGTTTATAAAACGTTCTCTTGCACTATTTACATTTTCATATGCAGCTCTGTTCACTTAAAGGACTTTAAAAAAATAAAGGTACATTAGTCCACAAATAAGAATTCCCAATTCAGGGGATCAGATACAACACCATTTATGCTAAATTAATTCAATAGCCATTTTACAGTGGGCTGCTCTGATACCCAGAAATTATGGACCATAACTCATTAGCTTAATAAATTAGCCACACATTATCATTCAATTAATACACATCAATAGAAAGTTCAAATCTCAACACCTCATTAATTACAGCCCAATAAAACCTCACATTATCATACGAAACTGGGTAAGACTTAGGTAAACTTTCACCCTATCAGAATAATTCAAAATACATTGGACCACACTTCATGTTAATCTGAGAATCTTTGAAGAATGTGTATGATGCCAGACATATTGATGATATAATGCAGAGAGAAATGACTAGGTTTTGTTTTGTAAATGAAGCTTAACATATAAAAAAAGAATACAGTTAAACAATGGTTTCTCCAGATTTCTAAAAGTTATATTGACCTGAGTCTGCTGTAAGAGAAGCCCAGTGAAGTTTAAGGCCTCTGATAACAGCAAAAGTTTAGGGATGAATCTGATATAGTGATTCATGTGTTGTCTTCAGTCAGTGGCTCAGGAATTCTACAGTATACCACATAACTAACCGCATGCCTTTCTTAACACATTCATATATTAAAATGTATTTGATTATTTCTTTTCTTCATTTGAATTTGTCACTTTAGAATATCTACCTGTCTTTCTTTTCACAGACTTACTTTATCCACACATCATTCTCTGATTTCTAAACTGAGTGGCTTATATATCATAACAAGTGATGATATTACTGTACAGGGATATTTCCATATAATAACCCTATAGTACTTTCTTGATATATTTTTTACATTACTTGGGTAGCAATGACGGCTCATTAAAATACTGTTTTTCAGTTTCCCTGTATATATTTGGCTGGAAGATCCCTCTTAAACATATACTGTATTTACTTACACTTTATAATACAGGATCTCAGGCACTACATTTTAATTAACAAACACTGCTAAAAGGTGAAACACCGACGCAAATAAAAATGGGAAGATGTAATGATTTACCCTGTACGCTATGTAAAATCTGTGCTCTTGTGAGTGACTGTGGCCTTGATCAGGCTATGAGGGATTGGAGTGGCTGGTCTTAGTTGCTGACTTGAACCTTAAATTAGTTCTTCCTTTTACTGAGAACTTTAAGTCTTCTCTTTAGTAACACTGTCTTAAAAGTTAGTTGACTTGTTTTGAATATTCTTGATATCATGATAATATTTATAAAGAATATGGGAATTTTTTGGCGAGTGCTTTGATTCGTGAATATTTTTGGGGGTGTTATGCTCAACTAGTTCTTAGGGTGTATCAATACCTCTGCAGACGAGGGAAGAATTTGACATGAAGCACATAACACCTGACTCAACAAGACTCATGGATTGTTACTACTCTGTCCTTAATCATCACACCTGATTTTTATTTTTTACTCTCCCACTGCCTGGTCTCGGATCGTTTAAGAATTCCCTTTACCCGAGATAGAAATGACAGCGATAGAGACTCTTTCCTCTCTTTGCAAGGAGGGTACCTCCATTGCCTCAGGCCTGAAGCAAAGAATTTCCCCACATGATGCCTTCCAGATTATACAGGTCAAAATATGTAACTGCTATATGAGAACAGTCTCCGAAGTGCAGCCATACAGGTGTCACGACCGCTGAACCTGCCTTCCCTTCTCTATTGTTGCCCATGAGTTCAGTGGCGTCTCACCAAGTCTCGGCGAACCTGCAATGAGAATTATATTATGTTTTCCGGGCCAGAGCTACAATGCAAAATAACTTTAATAATAATTCTAAACTAATTACTAGACACTATTTTGCAATACTGTTTTACTAATAGCGAGGTCTATTTTACTAATACATATTCTAAATCATCATGAATTATTAATTCAGTGTTATAAGGTTACTAAAAACGACTTCATAAGAAGGGTGTTTACAACATAGAAAACATGTGAGCACAAAAAAGTTATAAATGATTATACTCCGGATAGTATCTGCATATAATCAGTTAATTTCTTATCTGGCAGACTTTAGTTTGATGTTCTATACATACTGGGCACATTTGTGAAAGTGAGAGAGGGAATAACTGAAAGTTAGCTGAAAGTCTCAAGGGCAAATAATAAAAAAAAAAGTTTGGTAAAGTCACAGCATGCATGATGTGGGCCTATCATTTCATGCAGGGGTTACATGCAAGGGAATAACACTGAAAGGAAACTCAACAGCCGTTTGTTTTCTCTGAAAACTTGGTCAGTTCGTCAGTTTGGTTCGTATACCGCTTAGGAATGCGGTGGGAGTGAATTTTCAGTACTGGGCTTGTATAGGGCAGTCTAATCTAACAAGGCCTACATATGTTTCATCAGTGGCAATCCTCGGTTTTAGTTTCGGTATCTGGCCCTGACACCGCCAGCTATTTTGTACCAGCTTTTTCAGTCAAAGGGAAAAAAAAAATAAAGAAAGCAGCAATATGGAAACTTGAGGGCGTGCTTGGAGAGCACAGCAACACCGAGTCTGAACTTTGACACTGGTCAGCAACCTTGACCTTTAATCAGTTTTCACCAAAACCGAATCCCTTATTTTCATCCTCACACACAATGTATCTACAGATTTGATGCAGAACGGATCAGGCATTCATGAGACATTGCCGCACCCCGAACTCTGACTTAGGTCCATGACCTTTGATTTTGGATCGTTCTGCACTAAAATTAAATAACAACTTCCCAGACCTACATGCAGTGTATGTGCTAATTTTGATCCAGATCGGATCAGGCATTGAGGAGATCTTTTGCTAACATATAAATATACTCAGAATCCGACTCTGAGTCGTCAACCGAAAGCAGATATCGGGTAATCTTGAACTGAATTCAGTACATCAAGGTAGATAGTATATACTGCAGTTAATAGTTATAATGCTTTTCCAAAAGCCCATTAACATGTCATAAAACACGTTGCTGGTTTAATTACACTGGATGCAATTCTCAAACCTCAATATATACGATGGACAATCAGTACCCAAGTGGTGGCATAAATATAAGCGGAAGTGTGCGATAACTCCAGGGATCGTACTGGAAATGACATCAGGGATTTCGTAGCATTTGTTATCTTAGCATTTTATTCTGCACATCGCACATCAGAAGCCCTCTTGCATGTTAATTTTATAAACCATGTCAGTATAAGCAACAGATAAACAATACATAAGAGAATGCTGCGGTGCAACATGCAAAATGAGCCGCTAAGGAAGGGTGCTACGAAGCCTTCTGTGCCACCTACAAATATGGCCCCAACTATTTTTTGCGCAAGCATAACAATGGACTCGGACGCTCATAGCAAGCAGCTCTATAACACTCTATAACACCGTGACATAACTCCAGCGTTTAGAGGTCAAAAAGCATATTTTAAATGAATATAATGGTGTTAGTCATATTTGTCCTACTTTTCATTATAAAATGGCACCAAGCTTTTTCTCTAAAGTCAGCTACTGAAATTTAGTGATGGTCGAATAAATGTCATGAAGCATGCTGAACAGGCCATGCACAAGGCTCTGTATGCAGTAACTACAGCACGCGATACGATAATGCTGCTATCGAGTTGCTGTAGCAACGAAAAAAAAAAATGTTCCTGGCATGATATCCTAACTATACCTCGGTGAAGACCACAAGCATATAATTATATTCTAAGCTGTTTACTAACCTTTGCCTTGATGTGTATAAGTCCCTGTCGTGAGAGCTCTCCCATTGGTGACGTCAGACACCCCAGTCAGCTGCATCATACTGTACTAGTAACCTATGGATCAACACTCTTGAGTCTCTGTATAGCTTTCTGGCTATAAAGTTGGGCACAGAACAGGAACAAGAAAAATTGGATCATGACGAGCAAATCCGAGAGGGATGATGACAGAACTGATACGAATCTGTCGCTCCAGCTGCCGCAACTTTTGTGTGCATAATTTTGTTTTCCCTCCTCAGATAGTTAGCAATGTCTAACAGCTTCTTCTCACTTGCTTTCTCTTAAGTTTCATTTTCGTCGGAGAGTCCATACTGATATACGGAAGCAATATAAAAGTTGGAGGGACTGTCGGTTACCACACTTACCCTCTAGGATGTTTGGTTATGTGGCTAATCCTTTCATCCGATTATGTAATCTTCATTTTATTCTTGCCATCTTCAGACAATTATATTCAGCTTGAGAGACTTTTCAAACTGGAAGTATAAGATAAAGCCTTCACTGACCCATTGACTACTGCGGTACTCTCCTCTGAATAAGTCTTGTTATGGAATGATTAAAATGAAAAAAAAAATAGGTCACCAACAAGAAGGGGATAAAATAAACTGAATATCCCAGGTTTTCCTTTACCCAGTCCCCCCATGCACCTCAGAAATAGAAACTTCTCACAGTCTTCATTGCATCCCTAAAACACACCCTGAACCTCCAAACCTCTCCCTGAACCCAAACTACAGGAGCCCTTTGAAACCCCACCTCATCCAACCTTTCCATCTCACAGATCTCCATTTCCGCATTTATTGTAGCCGAGCTTCACCTCAATAACCCAACCTTTGCATTATTCAGGCCAGTGCTTTCCCCCTTCATCATTAGCATCGTCTCTCCTCATCCAACCCCCCCCCTCCTTTTTCTACCCCCACCCCAGAATCGCACACTAGAACACAGATCCCCCCCAAACTCCCAAGAAGCACCCTGGACCTCCAAACGAACCCCTTCAAACACACCAGGGGTCGTATTTATAAAAGAACCTGATCATTTATTACGATGAAGAGGTCTCCATAACAGTTAACTCTTATCGCAGATCATTTTGTTTCTGGTATCTGCACATTATTGTTTACTCATACTGATCGCGACGTGTATACAAGGATTCCCAAAAAACTTACGCTTATGAGAGTTTATAAATGTAGTCACTGAACCCCCCCCTCCCTCCCTCCCTCTCCCTCTCTCTCTCTCTCGAACTATCGCGAATACCATAGAGGCGAGAACGACCTTGCCCAAGTAGACAATTATGACCCTTCCGCCTCCCGCCCCTGTAAGTTAAATTTGACAACTTCCACTTAAGCAAACTCTCATTTTCAAGCTTTCGGAGGGGGGGGGGAGAGCAACCATTGGACCCGCCCCAACGAGTCCCAAACATGTTACGAACGAGTTGTGTACGAGCCTAGTAACGCACACTTCAGGGGGCGACTACAGTATATTTTTTCTCTCTTTATTGATACGTCTGCCTATCTGTTTACATGATCTTAACCCCTTGAATATAGTGGTGTCTTTTTATATTTAATTCTTGTTGTCTCCAGGCGATTTTCCATTCACTTTATTTTATTATTATTATTATCATTTTTTTTTTACTGGAGGGGTTAGAAATAGCCTTCATTAATCCCTAAGTTAATCCCTACATTAATCCCAGCACTACACACTTCAACAGAGTAAAATTTCTGAAAAGTGAAAGTAGCAAATATATAAAAAGACGGTAACGCATCGACGAGGTGTATGTATTGCTAGTTTCATAATTTTATCGAGAAATTAAAGAGGGCATGAAAGCAACAACGACAGCAAAACAAGAGTGACAATAACAGTAATAATAATGATGATAACGAAAACACTATTACTAATAACATCTACAATAATAATAACGACATCAACAAAAGTTGCATCCTACATACGCTTCCGTCTTTTGCATTAATCAACCCATCATCACTGACTTTAATCTATAATATTCCCCCATTGTTTGTCTGCCTGTCTGTCTGTCTCGTGATCTGGGCGAGTGAGCCTTGCAGTATTCGTGTGAGTTATCTAAGAAGGTGGGTGAGTGAGAATGAGTGAAATAAGGAAGCTAAATTAGAAGACATCAGAGTCATACACGAGTAAATTGTTGAAATCAGGAGAGAGAGAGAGAGAGAGAGAGAGAGAGAGAGAGAGAGAGAGAGAGAGAGTGAGAGTGGAAATGAGTGTTGGAAAGTGAGGTAGTGACTGAGTTACCTGGAATGGGTAGGCGAGTGAGAGTGAGCGAGCTGGGGAAAGGCAGCGAGTGAGGATGTGAATTAACTGGAGAGAGAGAGAGAGAGAGAGAGAGAGAGAGAGAGAGAGAGAGAGAGAGAGAGAGAGAGTTGGGTATGTGGACACTAGTTAAAATGAGTTAGCGAGGGATAGTCAAGTTGGTGTGAGTAAACGAGTTACAGTGAGTTAGAGGAATGATTGAGTGAGGAAGCGAGTAAGAAGGGTAGCTAGAATGATGAGTGAGTGAGTGAGTGAGTTAGTGAGTGAGTGAGTTGGCTGGAGCAAGTCTGACTGTGTGAGTGAGAGAGAAATTGAATAAGTGAGATACTTGTCGTTGGTGGAAAGGAGTGAGTGAATGAATGACACCATAGTAGGCAAGAGAGTAGGAGTGTGTGAATGAGTGAGCGAGTAAATGAACAACCAAGAAAATAAGTTAGAGCCAATGAATGAGCGAGTAAGCTAGAATGAGCAAGCAAGTGAATGGTTCAGTTGAAATGAAGCGAGTAAGCAATCGAGTTGAACCTGGAATGAATCAAATTATAGGAGTGGGGAAGCGAGTGAGCAAGAATGAGTGAGGAGGTTAGGTGAAATGAGCAAAGGGGAGAATGAGTGAGTAAATGAATAAACCAGAATGTGAAAATAAGTGAGAGGGGGGTTAGCTGAAATGAGCGCAGGGAGAGAGCGAGTGAGTGAGCGAAAGTTGGAGTGAGTGAGAGTAAACTAGCGGCGTGCAGACCTAACAGCCTGCTAATTGCCTCGTTCCCAGTGAGACAAGCACCTCAGTCCCTCCCCCTCCTCCTCCCCCTCTTACACTCCATCCCCCTCCCTACCCCCTCCACCTCCCCCCATTCTCCCCATTTCCATCCCCTCCCCCTCCCATCCAGTTGCCATGGTTCCAAGGAAAGAGAGAGAGAGAGAGAGAGAGAGAGAGAGAGAGAGAGAGACTGGTGTGGGTATAAGGAAAGAGAAAGAGGGACAGGAAGAAATGGATGGGATGAAAGGAAGGGTTTTAAACAAAGGAAAGGGTTGGGAAGGAGAGGGAAGGGTGGGGGTATTAGGAAAGAAGGGGGAGAACGGTGGGTAGATAGGGATTGGGGGAGAGAAGGAGGGTTGGGGAGAAGGCAAGAGGGGATGGAGGAATGAGGAAAGAGAAGGAGGATAGGGAAAGAGGGGAAATGGGGGGAGGAGAAGAAAGAGGGAAGAGGTTAAGAAAAAAACAAACACAAAGGGGAGGAATGAAAGGAGGAGGGAAGAAGGTGGGGAGGAGTGGAAGCCAGAGAGGAGGATGTTGATCAGTAGGAAGGAATAGAAGTGAGAGAGAGAGAGAGAGAGAGGACTTGGGGGAGGAATGGTTGAGAGGAGGTAAGAGAGGAAACAGCCAGAGACAGGGAAGGAGGGAAGAGAACTGAAAAGAAGAAAAAGACGGAGGAAGAGAAAAGGAAAACGGGATAAAGGGGGAAGGAGGGAACGAAAACAGGAAAGGACACGGGAGGGGTGCTCAGAAAAAAAAAAAAGTGATGGAGAAACAAAAGAGGAAGAGGGTAGAGATGATGAAAGAGAATGGAGAAGAGAGACAGAAAAGGTACGGAAAGGAGATGGAGAAAATGGAACAAGGAGATAAGGCGGAAAGAGGAACTGAACAAGGAAGAGGAGGAAGGGAGGAGGAAGAGGTATAGGAGCAGAAGAGGTGGGACGAGGAGGACAGAATGAAGGTGAAAGAGCTGGAAAAATTAAGAAATGTGGAGAAAGTAGGGGAAACTAAGATACATTAAAGCGCCGTTAGAGAGAGAGAGAGAGAGAGAGAGAGAGAGAGAGAGAGAGAGGAGGTGGAAGGCAAGGGATGAAGTGGTGAGATGGTGTGATCTAGAAATGGACATTTTGGCAGACAAGGCGGAAGGGAGTATGGGGGTGGTGATGATTAGAAATGAAGTGGTATCAAACGGCTTAATAAGGAAATGCAATTAACCTACATCATACACTTTAACACTATCTTTCCCCCTACTGGCTCTTCTCTGCCTAGCCTCTTGTCTCTTCCCACTAAAACCTCGATAACGGAAAAAAAGAAAAAAGTAAAGGGCGAAACATACGCAGAGAGGAAGATATGGCAAAAGACGTATGAAAGGGACAATGGAAAATGCAAGAAGCGCTGAAAGTAACCAATAATGATAACAGTTTTAGCAGCATGGAGGGGGGGGGGGAAGGACGGTGAGAGGAATTGCGGCGGGGGTAGGGGTAGGGGTAGGGAGGGGATGTTGTGATGGAAGGGGAGGGGGAGGGGGAGGAGGAAGTGGAAGCAGGAAACGAAGCACCGACGGAATAAAGGGAGACAATGTAGCACAGCGTACCCACTTATTATCACTCCTTTCGTTTGTTTTTCGCCATGTCAAAATACTTTAACTAGGACAACATTAACAAGAGAAACTGTAATTCACAAGGCATCTTCATAGACACAGTTCATGCCTTTTAATAACGTAAACACCGGTCCTTTAAACTGTCTCGGAGCCCAGGTGATGTTGCCAATTAGTGATCTGTCAATTTTAACGTTCGAATATTGTGATACGTAGTGAATCTTAGTATCCCAATTACCTTAGCATGAAAAATATCGATTAAAATGTGTATAATGATTACGATACGTATGACTGGGAAAGGGAATTACTTGTGTTTGCAGATTTATTTAGCAAAAGCGAAGCAGGTTTTGCGTTGTTGTTTCTCCTGCCGCCGAGCTCAGTGGTTTCTCCATCTAGAAAGTGATCTATGTGAAGAATGATCTGCCAGTATTGTGATGAAGCGTGAATCAACATGAGTTAATCCTACACGTATGAATTGTTGATGAAATCACCATTAGGTAATGCTTCAGTTCACTAGAGAGTTGAGTTGTGTGGTGGCGTCTGGCAATTACCAGGCGAGGGCCAGATCTTTCAAACTGTACAGCTTCCGAAAAGAGAGAAAATATAAGTTCTGCTGTGTATTTAACTTCCTTCACCTAAACTGGCTCAGACGCTTAATTAGAAGACACAACAGAACCGTAAGAAATAACTGTACAGTCCCGAAATCGAGTAAATAAAAAGTACAAACTCAGTCCCTAGGTGATCACGTACCCCTGTTCATCATCATCCTCAGTGCGGTAATGTTTATATTGGATGTAGGTGCTTGCCTCGTGCGCGAACGTTTTTGTGTACTGATTCCTCGCTCTTGTCGCAAATACTCTCGGTTTGATGATAAGACTATGTGTGTGGTTACGCGACGGAGTTCTCAGTGCATACAGAGAATGGACGAGGCGGCAAAACTTTGAAAATATGAAAATTGTGTGTGCGCGTTGTTTCCATGTCTGCCTGCCGCGTCCCTTTTCACCATGACGTGAGGCGCTCGTCTCGGAGAGGTAAGGTAAGTATTAGTTGACGAAGATTGTTTTTGTATTTCTATTTGGTGCTGTTGTGTCGCCATTGTTGTTTTAATGTTACTGCAGGTGTTTAATTTGGTACCATACTTTGTGGCAGCAGCATGTATTTAGGAATTTATTTGACTGCATCTGAAACGTATCTACCATCCACCGTCCATTTCCGCTTTCTCTTATTCATATCCTCATCATTCAGTTCGGTAGCCTAACAGAATTTTGTAGCTACTGGCCTACAACAAGTATGCTTGCTTTTAAGAACATGATTTTAGAAAGTCGCGAATACAAGTAATGATCGTCACAATGACAGCATACGCAATATAATTCTACTGTAGTAATTTATTGTTCAGTAGGATGGAGTTCGTGTTTGAAAACTAAAATAAGAAAATCATTAGATTTTGTAATAAGACAATTTGTTTATGCTACTGAAAATTCAAAGGGGAAAGCAAAAGGGAATTTTATATGCCTCTCGTAAGTGTTTTCCTCATAAGCTCAAGAACTTTGAACTGACATGAAAACCTCTAGCATCCTTAAACTATTATTTACATAAGTGATATGCATGCATATATATTATTTATATACCGAATACAAAATGGTCCTTCCATCTACACCGTTTTTCTGTTTTGTCCTGGGCATATTTTTCTGTAGGATTTTCAACGAGAATGGCTGCTTACAAACATATGTAATGTACTGTATATACACATACAGTATACCGATGGTTTTGTGTGTGTGTGTGTGTGTGTGTTTGTGTGTGTGTGTGTGTGTGTAGAATGTGCTCCCTGTTGCCTAAATTAGTTAATTAATATTACAGGTAAGGGGTCCCAGGTTGCATACTTGCATTATGCCTGGATGTGTTATTGTTGTCATTAGTGTTGGTGATGCTGCCAAAGTGTCTCGATGTCTGAGTTAAAGTTAGTGATTTACGTCATTTTTTTTTCGAACTTACGTAATCTAAGGTTAAAGAATGTAAGGGATAAATTTAACTTACATAGTTTCAGAAATGGTTAGTATATTATAGGTGTAAACACGGTCAGCTATAACAATAATTTCACACATTTTTCACCGTGTATGTACACCATGAATCTTCGTGGATAGACTATTCATTTTCCATCTAGGTACAAGGGTGTAAATAATTATGACAAAGTGTAACCTAAAAAATTCAAAAGTCCTAAAACCGAGCGATTAAAGCTGTTACTCTGGCAGATTCGGCCAGATATCTCACAAAGCTTGCAAACACCCGCCAAAAGCACACTATACTCACGGTTATTATTTGTTGTTGTTGCCCGGAGCTGAAACGACAAAGAGAAAAATGCGTTATACCCTCAGTAAACCCAGCAGAGCACAAAATAATAATTATATGTGATTTAGGCAGAGAACAGGAGAGGACAGGAAACGCAGTGGAATATAATTATTTTCATCAGCATTCCCTTAGTGCCGTAATCACCAACAATGGGCCATTACGGGCAATAACAATAACTATTTTCCATCGCAAAAAAATGCCAATCTAAATATTTCAGTGTGATGGCGGCGTGAGTGTTGCAGGATAAAAGATGATGGAGCCTTTTATTATGTGTCACCAAGAGAGAGAGTCTAACTTAATACTGTTATTTTCCCGGACCCCCGTTGATGTAGGAAAATAGAAATGAAAGTTATTATTTTGTGTTTGTGATATGAACGGCACTGCTGGCTGAGATTATATATTTGTGCAATTTCTGAAAAATGGACTCGCCAGCGGGCCGGAGGTAAAGCATTTGCATTACGGATTTTATTTTTACATGAATAATGGAGACTTACGCAGTGTACTGTATATTAGGACGCTGTTTGTTGTCTGGGAGGTGATGTGTGTGTGTGTGTGTGTGTGTGTGTGTGACTGACAGGAATGACAGCATGTGACAGAGTGAGAAAGATAGGTTCATTACGTGTTTGTTTAAGCCATAGTATAAATCATTCTCTCTCTCTCTCTCTCTCTCTCTCTCTCTGTCGATAGGTATGTGATAGAAGATAGGTCCAGTACAGTTTGGTATGTCAGCATTCTCTCTCTCTCTCTCTCTCTCTCTCTCTCTCTCGATGTCCAGATATAGGGTGGACATTGTCGAGTAATTAGACAATTACTGCACAAAAAAGACTTGATTACCGAACATACCAGATGGAAAAGCGTTGAGGGAATATTGCTTGCAACGGCGTAATTAAAGCCAAAGTATCTTATCCTCGGTTCATTATTATTTTGTGGCACGAATTATGGATACGATGCATTTGTATGCTCGATTGATTTTGATTATAACCGAAGAGAATTAGAATGAGGTGTGATAGGGAAAAGACAAAAAGAAGTCGAGATCTGGAAACAAAAGGAATTGGAATATATGTTTGAAAGATTATAGTTGGATATATCGGTATCATACCTCAGTAGTAATAATATACTCGTATTATAAGGAACCTGTTGCTTCAATAATACATCATCATTAAAACAAACCATATGGTAACTACGAAAACCAGTGTTGCATGAGTATAAATAGCAGCCAAATAATAAATCCTCTCACATTTAAACGAGCTTTGGACAGAAGCTGGTGAAATTTTGATAAAGGAAAGCTGTGTGGGAAGGAAAAGAATGCTTGTGAAGACGACCATCCACGCGGGACGACCTCTGACCCGACTCAGGAGGGTAATAAGGAGAAAAGAAGGCATGAGAAAGAGGAGGCGAGAAGAGAAAAGGAGAGATATTAGGGTGAAAGAGAAGAGCCCGAGGTCATTGAGCGAGGGCAAGTGAATTTAAGGGCGCTGGAGAGGTTAATGGGAGAGGGGGAGAGGGAACATCAAGCCGGGATGAAAGGGCGTGCATGAGAGATGGAATAACGAGGAATAAAAGAGAATAAAAGGGAAGAGGGTCAGATAAAGCTGAAAGGTTATAAGGAGGGAGCGAGAATGGGAAGTGGTGGAGGGAAGGTGAGAGGAGGGTAGACTTTTAGCGCTTAATAAAGGGTGGAAAAGATGGATGGGAAAGGTGTTGCATGTGCGAGAGTAAAGTGAGAGTTTTTATCATTGTGAGCGTGATATGAGGTTAGTTTTTTTTTTATTTTTTTATAATTTGTGACCGTATTCAGTACGGTGTATGAAAATAAAATATTAATAGAAGTGAAAGTGATTGGAAAGTGGTGATTTGCACGAAAAAGATGTTAGATGTGGGAGAGTAAGCTGAGAGTATTAAAATGTAACCGTGATGTGTTAAGTTTACTATTGAGATATGTCTGGATGTTGCAGATGAAATTAGAAGATTGTAAGAGAGAAGAGAAAGGGAAAGGATGGAGGAAAGTGAAAAAAACCATATTGGGTTGGTGTTAAGTGAACGATGTTTAATTTAGTTCGCTTTGAAGAATATCCGAAGTTAACATATAAATTGAAAAATTGTAAGAAGGAGTAAATGGACAGTGATTGTAGGCTATACGGTACGTGGGAAAAAACAGATGGGAAAGACGTTGAATGTAGGAGAGAAGAGAGGCTGTTAATCGTAACGGGAACTTGATTTGAGGTATGTTAGGTCTGACGTATATCCAGGTTTTACAGATGAGAATAAGATACGATTAAGAATAAAAGAAAATATGAAAGGAAGATGGGAGATTGAAAAGAATATACATCATGGCCTAGTTGGAAACATGTAAGTGGCAGTGTTTAGCCTAGTTTGCTTTGATGTGTATCCGATTTTCACAGACAATAAAAACTGAAGGGTTATGAGGAGGGAAAGGGAACGGGATAAAGAGGGAATGTGAAAGGGGACTAGACTGTAAAGTGTTGAACCCATTCATGGTCAGAACAACTCCAGTATTATATGGCAGCTGACGCCAAACCATTTTATTCAACTGAGATTGAGTGTTGCAGATTGCGAGTGTCATTACTGATACTGTTAACACCTTTTATTTGGGGGACAACTTTACTGTTCTATTCAAGCCAAAGAAAGACGATTTTATTCATATTTAAGTAATATCTAGGGGCCTGAGTTAAATAAACGTGACAGGATGGATGGGAAGGGTGTCATATGAACCCTGGGAGAGTAAACTAGAGGTATTGATCATAATGTTAACGTCATTGTGTTTGAGATCGCTGATGTGTGTCATACTTTCATTAATCATACCAAGAGGAACAAGCTTTATTTATCCAATGTCAGATACTAATCCCAGAGTTCATCAAGGGAGGCTGCGACATAAGCACCTCTTCAGTCACTACTCATTTCCACTCCCTTCGGCCAGTCCAAGCCACTCTCCCTCATGTACAGGCACTCCTCCATTTTATCATTGCGTGTTGTTCTTGGTTTTCCTCTCCTCGTTCTAGGAGTTTTAGCTTTCATTTTGCCTGGATCATCTGATTTTATACCTGCAGTATTATAATTCAGTTTCAGTAGCTGTACTGTAGATGACTTTAAGAATTGTGTATCACTTAGATTTTCGCCTTTGTATGGGAATGACTTAGACGCAGAAACGAGGACCTAAGAGTGCGATGTGCTTAGTTATTTGTAACTGTTCATTAGTGTGGTTTCCCCGAGCACGCGGGCTATTATTATTATTATTATTATTTATTATTATTATTATTATTATAGCAGATTTCTGTTTGTCTGTCTGTCTGTCTGTCTGTCTGTCTGTCTGTCTCTCTCTCTGTCCCATCCATACCACATATAATACCAACTGCACAGTCCATCACTAACAAGCCCCCTCCTACCTCTCCACCCCACCAACCCCTCCCCCTTCCCCAACCCCAACCTCATAGAAGCCAAGTTTGCCTCATCTGGTTCGTAATAAGTCATATCTTTATGGTAATTAGCTCGTGCACAGGGCTGGCTGGCTAATTTAAAGCATGGGCATTTAAACTGTCAATGAGCATGGAGGTGGGGTCGTTTCATAAGCAGTTGCCTCCTCGTTTGGACCTGAGGGAACGAGGCTAGTAATGGCTGTTTTGCCGGTGGGGGGGAGGGGAGTTGGGGGAGATATTTGGGGAGATGAGTTGGGGTGGGTTTTGGATGAGGAGAGTTGTGGTGGATAATTGGGGAGATGAGTTGGGGTGGGTTTTGGATGAGGAGAGTTGTGGTGGATATTTGAGGAGATGAGTTGGGGTGGGTTTTGGATGAGGAGAGTTGTGGTGGATATTTGAGGAGATGAGTTGGGGTGGGTTTTGGATGAGGAGAGTTGTGGTGGATATTTGGGGAGGTGAGTTGAGGTGGATATTTGGGGAGATGAGTTGGGGTGGGTTTTGGATGAGGAGAGTTGTGGTGGATATTTGGGGAGGTGAGTTCGGGTGGGTTTTGGATGAGGGTTGAGGTGGATGTTTAGGGGAGGGTTGGGGTTGGTTTTGGGGGAGGGTTGGGTGGGTGTTTAGGGGAGGGAAGTTGGAGTGGGGATTAAGTGTGTGGTTGTAGGGGTTATTTTGTTGGTTGGGGTGAGTTGGGGATGGGGATGGAGAGGGCTTTGAGTGGGTGGTGGTGGGGGAGTTGTTTTGGCGTTGAGGGTGTGGTGTTGGAGGGGCTTGTGGTGAGGAGATTGAGTTTGTGTGGTGGGAGTTATTTTGTCTGTGGAGGTGTGTTGGGGTGGAGGTTAGGTATGTGATGGGGGTTATTTATTTACCGGTATTTATTTATTTACTTATTTACTTATTTATTTTTTGCCGATAGGGGCGTGTTTGTGGGAGTCTGTTGGAGATTGGAGAGGGATTGCGTTAGCGTATTGGGGTTGGGCTTTTGAGTGTGTGTGTGTGTGTGTGTGTGTGTGTGTGTGTGTGTGTGTGTGTGTGTGTACTTAAACAGTTCTAATTTCCAGGACTGTTACTCTGCACCACATTGAAAGCTTTTTACTTCCATAAACTTCCCCCTCACCAAACACCTCTTTCCTGCTATGCACTTCCTCCCTACCATACCCCCCTTTCACATCATATACTTCATCTGCACTAAACTTTCATCCTCACTGAAGACCACCTCCTCACTGTATCTTACACATCTTCAACCCACACTACCCGCCACACCATACTGTTATCCCCTTCTACACCAAACACACCCCCACACCACACATCCCTTCACACACTACAAACCACTCTTTGTTACACGTCATTTCACACTAATACATCTTTCCACACCACACCCTTCATTTCCCCCGTACAACCCTTTTCTTACATCCCTCTTTTACTGAACACATCCATCCTCCTTTCGACGACATGTTCTCTGAGAAACCCTGCTCATCCCACATTGGTCTCCAGCTTCCTCTTATGCACTTTTGTCCGTCCATTGTAGAACCATTTTTTTCTTACTTAATCAGCAACTCAGCATCATTTTTCCTCACAGTCCAGCCCTACCTCCTTCCACCCCACAACTCTCATCTGTATGACTGTTGGCTCAGTCTCCATGTTTCCCTTCACAATTCTGCACCTCCTTCCACCCCAACATCCCTTTCCCTTATATTTTCCCCTCCCCTCATTCTCACACACAACCCTCACACCGCATGCTCGTCTCACATATACACCAAACTCCTTCGACTTACACAGCCTTTTCAACAGTCTTCCTTCCCCAGCTCAACTCCATAGCTCTCCATCCTAGGTCCTTTTTTCCAGCCTCCCCTTTCCAGTGCATACTGTGCGCTCATTGCAACCGTAATTCTTGCATCACTCTTCCTTCCACCCCGCGACTCCCATGACTTCCTATTCCGAATCTCTTTCCACAACACATCTCTTTTCCCACAACCCCTTACTCCCACCCCATGATCTGTCTTCCTTGGGGTCGCATTTTTTTTTTTTCCACTCCACAACACTTGCTTTGAATCCCCATTTCTTACAACCCCTTCTGTCGTCTCCCCACTTTTCCTGTCTTATAACCCACCTTTTCCATTCCACAACCCACTAGCAAAAAAGACCAAGGCGGAAAAAAATGGGGAGGCAGTGTGGGTGAGAATAGTAGATGGGATAGGGAGGGAGGAAGGGGAAGAGGGAGTGAGGAATAGAAAAAAGGGAGGAAAAAGAGGTAAGAATTAAGAGGTACATAGGGCAGAAGGGAAGAAGAGGGTAAAAAGGAGAAAGGAGGGTGGGAGAAGGATAATTTTTTTTTTTTTTTTAGGCGAGATGGGGTGAGGTGTGAGAGAGCAGTGGTGAGCTTAGAGGTGGAAGAAGAAAGGGGAAATATTGAGAAGAGGATACAGGAGTGTAGAGGAAAGAAAGGGGACTGTGAGAGGGAGATAAAAGTAGAGAAGGAAGAAAGCAAGAGGGGGAGGAAGGGAGATGAGAGAAGAGAAAATAACAAGAGTGGGAAACGAGTAGAAGAGGAAGAAGAGGTGGAACAAAATATGGTGAGAAGAGAAAGAAATTGACAGGTGAGGAAAGGGGAGAAGAGGAGGAGGTTGAGAGCGAGGAAGGAAACAGGAGAAGGAGGAGGAGAAGAGGGATGAAAGAAGGGGAAAGGGGGAAAGGAGGGGCGGTGGGGAGGGGGAATTGCATCTGGGTGGTGGTCTAAATGGTTACGGTGCTTCATAAAAGTAAACAGGGGCCATTTAAAACCTCATCAAC
>NC_137019.1:10448639-10571139 GCF_032717465.1 Coenobita brevimanus
ACACACGGTACACACGTCATACTTGCACACATACATACAAACATACACACGCACACACTACCCCAGCACATTTTTTTTTTCTACCCGTCCTTCTCTTCTCTTTCCGTCTTTCCCTCTCGTTTTCCTCCAGCTTTCTCTCCTCCCTTCCCCTCCCTGCACTCTTCTCTATCCTTCTCTCTTCTTACCTCCAACCTTCCATCTCTACACTTCGTAACCTTCTACTCATTTTCCTACTCCCATCTCCCTTCTCTTATTTTTCTTTACCCTTCTCCATTTTCCTTCCTCCATTCTCTCTCTCTCTCTCTCTCTCTCTCTCCCTCGCTTCTCTCTTTCATCATACCCATCCGTTTGTCTCTCTTTTTGCCTCTTTCTCTGCTCGTATTGTCCTTCCCTTACTTCCCATTTGTTTTCCATCTCTCCCTAGTCCCTCCCCCCCCCCTCTCTCTCTCTCTCTCTCACGCATACATTAAAAATCTCTCACCCTTTCCACCGACTCATTTTCCATTCGATTAAATTCTGGCCCCACGCTGTCTAGGCCTACGGAAATTACCCTACCCGGAAGTCTAGGGGGGAAGTTCAATTTCTGTTTTGCTCTGTCATTTTTCTTAAGCTGATTATAGGCAGGAAGCTATTATTTTTAGGGGGCGTATCCATGTACCGGTATTTCCTCCTTCCCCTCCTCATTTCGTCCTCCTCTTTGTCCCCCCTTCCCCCCCTCATTTCATCCCCCCCTTGTCCACCCTCCCCCTCATTTCATCCCCCCGTCTCCCCTCTGCTCCCTCGCCCCCCTCCCTCGTCCCCTTCTTGCCCTTTCTACCTCCAAGGATGCTTTCTTTGTCTCTTGTTTTCTGTGTAGATCCTGTGAGGCGGTCTTGATTTCCAACTTTCTTTATCAGGCCGTCATTTTTATCACCCTTTCATATCCTGTTGGTTTGTTTCATTCTGTATTTTCTTATAGTTTATCTTCCTTAGTTTTCTTGGTACGGTATATAGCTTGTAGAAGGAAATGAATTTTACAAGAGAAAGATATGAGCCAAGAAGGAAGTGCAGTTTTATCTTCTATTACTTTAAGCCAAAATTTCGTTTACCGTATAACAGTTGGTGAGAAAGTTATATTCCCCTTCTCAGTCTTCTTATGTGGTTGGTGGTTAATGTTACTGTGAGGGAATAGATAAGCTGTCGTGTGATATCCAGTCGTGCCACACCTTGCCTCCTCCTGCACCATACATGAGAAACAGAAGAAAATGACAGAGGCACTAGCAGTACGAGAGTCACAGGGACACGAGAAACACAATGACAGACTAACTTACCCCATTCCAGCTCCCTCAATCCCTGTCAGTCAAGGCAAGGGTTAGGATTGACGATGCAGGCAAAACTCGGAGACGGGCACATTGACGAACGTACAACCCTCCCCCTTGAGCTTCCCCCTCCATATTCCCCCCCTCCTCCCCTCCAGTAACGCCTTCGATAAACGCGCAATACCGGATACGAGTAGCGGCATAACATGGGGCCCGTTTCCGGAAGGCGGTGGTGGGATTCCGAATGCGCGCGTAACAAAGAGGGATTGTAATGGGCTGTTTTCCTCCCGTTTTCCCACCTGCATTTACGGCCAAAATTACGGCCAATATTATTTCAAAAAATTGCGGATGGTAAGGGCCCCCTCGGTACGGCATCCAAAAAGCACTTTCGCCCTCAATTAGGATATCTTGCTATGGGTTCGTGCCTTGGCTGCTGAAATGAAGGGAGGGGGTGGGTGGGGTGGAAGTTAGAGAGAGAGAGAGAGAGAGAGAGAGAGAGAGCGGGGGGAGGGATAGAGGGAGGAAGGGAGGTAGGGAAGTTGAAAGGAAGACGCCAGAAGAAAAACTAATAGGAAGAGAAAGGTGTGAAGCTGATAAGAAGAGGAAGACAGGAGGAAACTTTCAGGAAGATGGGAAACGCACAGGGAGGAGGGGAAATAAAGGAAGGAACTGAAGGGCAAGGAAGCAAAGGAAGGAAAGTGAAGAGCATAGGAAAGAAATCTGGTGTAGGAAAGGAAAGAAAAGATGGTGATTTAATAAGATGGGAAGAGGATGTGAGAAAACAGAGAGGAAGAGAAAGTAAGCAAATGAAGAAGAGTGGAACGGAAGGGAAAGAAACGTGAAGAAAAAAAGAATGATGAGAGAAGGATATTTAATAGGAAGAAGGAAGGAAGCGAGGAAAACAGAAAGGAAAATGGGGATGGGAGGTATGAAAGTATAACGAAAGAAAAAAAGGAAAGAAAAAGCAAATTTGAGAGGAAGAGAGAGAAGTTTGGAGGTGATGGAATAAGTAACTCCAAGAGATTACAGTTTCCCCTCTGCCTCGCATCATTCATTAAGAATTTTTCGCCATTGGACCCAAACCTAGTTAATGGGCTTAGGGTCTGGGGAGGTTAATCTGTCCTAGTGCTGTAGATCATTGGATGTCTGTCCTACTTTTAGCAATTTCCAATCTTTTCCCAGTAACTCTGAGCTACTCCCCATCCATCTCCAGTCGTTCTCTATTCCCAACCTCCCTCTAACTACTCCCAGCCTCCCTCTGACTCTTTCCTAGCCTCTATCTAACTATTCCTGGCCCCCTCCTTGCTAGTCCCGGCCTCCCTACAACTCTTCACAGCTTCTTAACTACTATCAACCTTTTTCTAAATATTCACAGTCTTCCTACAACTACTTCCAGCTCCCTTTAACTATTCCCAGCTCCCTACAACTATTCCCAACCTCCCTACTACTATTCCAACGTTCTTACTACTGTGTTCAAGTTCCTACAACTATTTCCAGCCTGCCTCTAACTATTTCAAGCCTCTTTCCGGTAATTCCCAGCCTTGCAGCCGGCATCCCCTTAGGCATGTGTAGCCAGAAGCAGATTAAGAGTTAGTAGATGGGGAGATAACGGAGAACAGACCCGCATCCCCCAATTTACATATCCAATCAATGTGCCGTGGGGATGCTAAGGTAGGCATATCAACACCCCCTCTTTCCCCTCCCCCCTTCTTGGACCTCCATCCCCTCACTCTCAGCTCTCCTTTTCCCTCCTTCCCTCCCTTTTCTCTTCACTCTTAGTCCCCTGTTCCCCCCCCCCTTTTTTTTTTCATCACCCCCTTTCCCTCCCACCCTCCTATCTCGCCTCACTGCCACCCTCGCCTCCATTATTTTTCCTTATTCCCATTCCCCCCTCCCCTTTCTTTCACTGCCACCACCTCTTTTTTCCCCCGTCCCCGTTCTCTCTCATTACCCCCTTTCCTTTCCCTTCTTTTCCCTTACTGCCCGCTTTGCTCATTATTACGCCTTCCTTTTTCCACCTTTCCCCTTTTTTCTTTGCCATCACCTCTTTACGCCCTCTCCATCCCCTCAGTTTCTCCTTTGACTTATTTCTTCCAATTTTCCATCACAGTTATTCATCCTTCTCCATCTCCTTCCTTTTACCCTTACTCCCTGCTTTTCCATTCCTGTTCTCCTCACTTCATTCCTATCCACTTTTTATTTCCTATCTCCCTATCCCCCGTCCTTCGATCTCTCAGTACTCTCCCATTTCCTTATTCCATCCTTTCACTCCTAACAATATTTGCATCTCACCTTCCATACTTCCTCTTCTGTCCTCACTCATTCTTTCATATTGATCGATGCTGCTTTCACTCCCAGTCATTCCTCATTCTTCTTTCCCCTTTCTAACTCACCCCATGTTCCACTCCTCTTTTCCTCCTCCTCCTCCTTCTCCTCTGTGCACCCTGTCATCATTCTTAGTTCCTCAGTTCTTCCTCTTTCCTTCATACTTCCCTCCTTCCCCATCTCCCCTCCTTCATCCCATTCTCTTCCCTTCCTTTTTGCCAACTTCCTAACCTTACACCCCTTTCTCTGCTGCCTCCCTTTACGCTCTTTCTCCATACCACAATCTCTCTCACTCTTCCTTCATCCTATCCTCATTCTCCCCAATTATCCCTCCCCCCTGCCTTCTGTATCCCATATGATATCTTCCTCCACTCATTCTTCCTTCCTTACCTTCCAATCCTTCATCCTTTATTTCTTGTCTTCTAAGCCTCTGTCCTCTATCCACTCCTAACTCCCCTTTCTTCTTCTTTCCTTCGTTTTTTTCTTCCCACCCATCTTCCTTCTTCCGTTTCCCCTCCCTTCTTCCTCCCTCCCCCCGTCCATTGAGTTCACCCCCTCCATTCAGGTAGTGCTCTTTCTCCCTTCCTTCCTTCGTATCGTTCCTTCACTCCCTCCTTCCTCCCCCTTTCCCCCCAGCTTCCTATTCTCCTCCCCTCCAGTCCTTCCTTCCTTCTTGTCCAACCGTCCTACCTTCATTTCCTCCTCTTCCCTCCAGTCCAGCTTCCCTTCTCTCTTCATTTCCTCTTTCCATCCTACCTCCCCCCCCCCAGCGTACTCACACTCCTTCTCCCCTCCCTTGTACTTCTCATGCCTCCCCCTCTCCCCTTCTCTTCTCGTTTTCACCCCAGCAATCCCACCCCTTTTCTCCCTTCGTATCCTTATCCCTCTCCTACATTACTCCTTCCACCTTTCCCTCCCTCTTCCCGTCCAACCTTCCATCCGTCAGTCTCTCCCACTCCACTCCTACAGCCCCCTCCTTATCCTTGTAATTCCACGTATAGGACTTCACTTCCCCTTCCTCCAGTATCGATGCTTCTCTCACCTGGTTTTCTGCTTCGAACTTCATTTGAAACTTCATTGCATTCCTGTTTTGCTTTGTGCTCCCGTGTTGGTAAGGGGCTTTGGCAGCGAGGTGGGTTAGGGTAGGTATATTAGTGGCTTGTAGTGAGTCGTGGTGCCTTCGTGGTTACCGTGTTCGCCTCCTGATTTGCATGTGTCCTTTATCTGGGGTTGGACACTAAGGTTCGTGGTGGACATTAGATGGTGGTAGTATGTCCATTAATAAGCTAGCGTTGTTTGTACCCAGTCGATTTTTGCAAGTGACATCTCTCACTCACACACACACACACACACACACACACACACACACACACACACACACACACACACACACACACACACACACACACACACACACACACACACACACACACACACACACACACACACACACACACACACACACACACACACACACACACACACACACACACACTCTCTCTCAATCCGGCCACGCCTTTTTCCCTCTAACAT
This sequence comes from Coenobita brevimanus, assembly GCF_032717465.1. Classification (NCBI taxonomy): domain Eukaryota; kingdom Metazoa; phylum Arthropoda; class Malacostraca; order Decapoda; family Coenobitidae; genus Coenobita; species Coenobita brevimanus. The sequence continues at coordinate 10,453,796 of NC_137019.1, forward strand.
TGTCTAACGGCTTTGGTGACGGTAGTGGTGGTTGTGTGTGTGTGTGTGTGTGTGTGTGTGTGTGTGTGTGTGTGTGTGTGTGCGGGTGTGTGTGTGCGCGGAGAGAGAGAGAGAGAGAGAGAGAGAGAGAGAGAGAGAGAGAGAGAGAGAGAGAGAGAGCGAGCGAGAGAGAGAGAATGGGGAAAAAAAGATAGACGGAATAAGGAAAAAATAGGAAAAGGACAAGAGACAAGAAACTGGAGGGAAAGAAGGAAGAACAGAGGGAAGGAGGAGAATTTGGAAAGGGAGAATGGTTCAGGGAGGTAGGAGAAGGAGGGAAGGAAGGACAGACGGGACTGAAGGGAGGGAAAAGGAAAAGGAGTGAAAGGAGGAGGGTGGAGAGAGAGGAGGAAGACTTGAGGGAAGGAAGAGGAGAAGGAAGGAAGGAAGGAGGGAAGGAAGGGGGAATGGAAGTAGAGATCTTGGGGCTGAAACGCGGAAGGTAATGGTTGTTGTGAGACTCTGAAGGTCGGATGTGGGAGCAATAAGAGATCTCCTGAGTGTATATTTAAGAGCGGCTAAGTGTATATTTGTGAGATCCCAGGCGAGCTAGTCCTAAGCTAAGTGTCTGTTCGGCTAAGGGCTCCTCCACAACACTCCTCCGCCCGTGAGTCCTGTTGCTTCTCACATCTAGTTGAGTCTAGAGTTGGTGGTAGTCTTGTGAGATGAGGATAATGTTGCAAGTTAGGACTGGAGAGAAGTTGCAAGTTAGGGATGGGGTGAAGTGGCAAGCTAGAGCCGAGAGAAGTGTCTTTAGTTAGAGGTGGTTATAAGGTAGAGCTGGGATTAGATTTACAAGTCAGGGTGGCACTGATGTTTTTATGTCAGAGTTGAGAGTACAGCTACAAGTCAGAGCTGGAGCTGGAAGAAGAGTTTTGCGCGATGCCATTGAAGCAGGAGCCTCGTCTGGAGCAGGTGTGACGGCTATGATAACCATAACTGCCTTGTTTCTTCACTGTCTTACTATTCTTAACATTACAGGATTGGCCACTACCAGTGACATTACCTCATAAGGTGAAGAAAATTAAAAATCTGTATCTATCTATCTATCTGTAGTATGATATATATATAATATAGATATAGATGCAGATAGATATACTGTAGATATATACTACGCCATACAAAGTATCTTTATTTTTTCATTTTCATACCATCATCACATATACATAAACTGGTATTCATTACTGGTATACATACCATATAGATACTCAGACAGTATGAAAAAAAAATAAAAACCATATATTGCGAACGTACATGCATGTGATTGTCCGTGTTATTGTGTGTGTGTGTGTGTGTGTGTGTGTGTCTGTGTGTGTGTGTGTTTGTAAACACAAGCACACACTTGACCTCTGAATCCTGGTGTGTATTGCATATTCTTCCCATGCAATCTCGGATGTAAACGACACTCACAATTATTTTTGCTCCCGGGTGTGACTGTCATTACCAGGAACTGCACAAGCACGGAAGCAACACTTAGCACTGCCATAAACTTCCTTCAGCCCTCCCCTCGGCGCAAGCTGTGTCGCCCATTTAAATAGGGTAATGGCGCAAGTTTTAATACCTTCTGTACCTATGTTGGCCCGCTGTAGTTGCCAGGATTTACATACCTATCTGTGGCGGACGTAATTCTGACCCTGATGGTAATAGCACGACTCTCCTCCCTCCCACGCTTCTCTCACCTACCGCCCCTCTCCTCTCTATTCCCCCCCTTCCCACCTTCCCTCACCTACCTCACCCCTCCAAATTTCTCCACCCCCCTCTCCCCTGTCCTCTCATCTCCCCCTTTCACCCCCTCTCCTCTCTTTGCCTCATCGCGACATACCCCCTCTCTCTCGTCTGTCACCCCCTTCTCCACGTCCCTTGTGTCCTCTCTCTCCTACTCTCCACCCTCCACTTCTCTCACGCCCCCCCTCTCTCCTTGCTCAGTCCCCCTTCTCAGCTCACCCTCTCATCTCTCGTTCCTCCCTCTCCACATCCCTTTCGCCTTTCTTCCCCCCTCCCTCCCTCTCACCGCTACCCCACTCGACTCTTTCACTTATGTCCCTTTCACCTCAGTGGCTGTCATGTCCTTCTCTATTTCCATTCATCCATGCCTCTTTCTTCCCCTCCTGTCCTCCCTTTTATCTTCTCTTTCTTTCACTCCTGTGCTCCCCTCCATCTCCTCTCTCTTTCCTTCTCCTCAGTTCTTTCCTCCATACCCCCTTCTTTCATTCCCTTCTTTCCCCCCCCCCCACTGTCATATCTCTCTCTCATCCTCTCCAGCCCCCTCCACCCCTCGCACCTTCCTCAACAGTATTGTCATGAGCCTCCCTCTCTCCCCTTACTCTGTTCCCCCCTCTCTCCCCCCCTCTCCTTCCCCCTGTTTCTTCCTCTCCCTCTTCTCCATCAATTCTCCCTCTCCCATTTTCTCCCCTTATCTGTTGCCATTTTCCCCTTATCTCTGTTTTCCCTACTTTCCCTGTCATTTTTTCTTTCCATCCTCTCCTCTTTGTTGCTTTCACCCTATTTCCATACATTCATTACTTTCCTTTGTACTATATATATCTTTTGTCTTCCCTTTTCGCAGTCTCTTTCTGTTACCTCTCAAATTGTCTTCCCCTCTTTCTGTCTCTGGTTGTCAGTCTGTATGTGTCAGTCAGTCAGTCAGTCTGCTGTGTGTGCTTCATTCCAATTTGTCTGTCATATACAATGTTTCATTCTATGCACCTTTCTAACAAGGCTATCTTTTCTAGTTACTTTATTCTCCCATTCATCGTATGTTTATTCATTCCTCTTGCCGATGACTGTTCTTATTCTTATCTTTTCATGTGTTAATATTTACTAAGCTTACTGAATTTCTTCTCCATTACTCTCTCCTTATTTCTTTCTGTTCGACGCTCCTGTGTGTTCTGTTTCCACTTCTTTCCATCCCCCCTCCCGTCTTCTGAGTTCCCCCTCCCTCCCCTCCATTCTCCCAGTTTCCTCTCCCATCTCTCCTCCTCGCTTTCCAGTCCTGATTTACTTTTCCTCCTCCCCATTTTTTGTTTCCAATCTTTCTCCCTCCTACTCTTCCATTCTTTGTCTCTTTCTTTTTGCCTCCTCGTCCCGTCCGTTCTTTCACCTTATTCTTTCTTTTCTTCCTTCCTTTCTCTCTTAGTGGACGCCCTCCCTCCTTTTTCTCTGTTTCCTACCCGTATCTCCTCTTTCCTTCTCTCAGTGGACTCCTATAACTGTGCATTCTCATAGTTTCCTCTTCTCCCACTTCCCTCTTTTCCTTTTCTCCTCGTTCCTTCCCTTCTCCCCCTCCTTTCTCTTAAGTCCCCTCCCCCCTTTCCACCAATCGCTCCGTTTGCTTCCCTTCCCTTCGTTCTCTCAGTTACCTCCCTTTCCCTCCCTTCACATAGTTTCCTCCCGTACCTTCCTTTCTCTGTTTCCTCCCGTTACCTTCGTTCTCTTTATTTCCTTCCCTTCCTTCCATTCCCTCAGTTTCCTCCCTTTCCCTCCGTTCCCCCAGTTTCCTACCGTTCCTCCCTTTGCTTCTGTTTCCTCCCCTTCCCTCTGTTCCCATAGTTTTACTCCCCATCCCCCCGTTCTCAGTTTCCTCCCCATCCCACCGCTCGCTGTGTCCTCCCGTTCCCTCCGTTCTCTCAGTTTCCCCTGGTATTCTCCCTCCCTCTCCCCTTCTACCCTCCCCCCCATCCTCCTTGCATCCGAGCCATGAACATAATAGAAGGAAATTATGAGTAGGACAAGCTTAGTTACCAATTTACCTCTGATGTGCATTTGTTTCTTTCGCCTAGTTTGAGCGCAGTCTAAAAACAAACAGCACCCTCCCCGCCCCTCACCCTCCCCACCGACACTTACACCGTATCTTTCCATCTGCGGGGGTGATTTGCGAGGAGGGGGAGGGGGGAGAAGGGGAATCAAGGGGTGGGGGGAGAGGGGGGGAATTGATTTTGGAAAGGGCTGACCCGTGTAATGGTGGAATGTTTTGCTGTCCATTGCCGCGTTGCAATGGCCACTTGCAGAGACACTGGGGCGGCAAAATTAGAGGGAAAACACGCGTGAGAAGCCACTGGGCGCTGCGGATCAATCATGCCCTTGCAATTCTGGGTTAAAATAAAAGTGAATGGCTTATTAGCATAATGCGAGAATGTTGCAAACAGGGCATTGCGAGCGCCGTGTCGGGGGGGAAGCGAGCTGGCGTTATTGCGTCATCCAGCTCAATGTTGCACGTATGCACCATTATTATTGGATAGTGGCAGTAGTGCGGGTGAGGATGGGGGGCGATGGTGGTAGTAGTGGTGGTTGCTACTGGTGGTGGTGGTAGCGTCGGAAGCAATTTTGGTAGTGGTGGTGGTAGGAGGGGGGAACGCTGCAGGTAGATGGTATGTTTATGGTAGTGGCGGTGGTGGTGGTGCTGGTGGTGGTGATATTGGTGTTAATATTGATAGATTTCCGCGGAGTTGATTATTATTGGAGCCGTGATGGAAGTTGAGTGGTAATTACGGGACGCTGATGCTGCTGAAAACGGTGGTAATATCCGTAATGACGCTCGTAATGAAGAAGTGGCAATGATCGAAATTGTTTATTTTAATTCATACGAGAGATGGAGGGTGGAGGGGGCACTGAAACCCATCCACACATACACCAATGCAGTCACGCCTATACACTGACATCAAACATACGTAGACGTCACTACATATTTTGGAATTTAAGCCACAAATTTATTCTCAGTATTCGGGTATTTGAAGAGATATATTGACTTCGAGTGAATTCATGGACTTTGTAATTCATACTCATCTAAACGTCCTTTTCATGTCCACGCGCGCGCTAGAGAGAGAGCACACACACACACACACACACACACACACACACACACACACACACACACACACACACACACACACACACACACACACACACACACACACACACACACACACACACACACACACACACACACACACACACACACACACTACCGAAATTATACAGATATGCTCTTCATGTAAACACACACCTCTACCTTGTTATATAAATTCACAGTTTCACTTAATGAGTGTCTGAGAGGAGTAATTATATCATGGTCATTGAGAGGGAAGGGATGATAGTTTCTCATAAATATAAAACAAGACATTGAGGGAAAATTCGGGGTTAATGAAGAAGCGGGAAATGATTTTATATGAAAAGAGATAAACTGAGATGGTATAGGAAGAGGACGTTGAGGAAAATATGGTGTAGTGATGATGAAAAGAAGCTGATGTGTAGGAGAGGTATTCGGTATTGTGTATGTGTCGCATAGACGTAAAAGGATGTTAGCTATTATGTTTACGGCTGGAATGAGAGCAGAGGGTTAGGAGGATGAAGGAGTCAGTGAGTGATGATGATGATGATGATGATGATGATGATGATGATAATGAGGAGGAGGAGGAGGAGGAGGAAAGGTCATTGGCTAGGAATGAACACAGTAGAAATGAATAGAAAAATGGAGATTGAAGATAGATAAATAAATAGATAGATAGATAGATAGATAGATAGATAGTCAGACTGATAAAAATAGCCTGATAGATAGACAGGGAAAGAAAAATGGGCAGTGAAGCGGAGCAACACAGATTAGTAGGTACTATGGGTTAGCATGAGGTTAAGAAAGACTGAGAAAGCATAAAAATGATGATGAAGGCGCAGAAAGAGGTAAGAAGAGGAAATAATGTATGAAGAGCAGAGATAATGGCGCTTAAAACACGAATAAATAGCGACCTGCAAAAATTCAAGAAAGAGGTAGGAAAGGTCAGGAAGAGTGAGCACATTATTACAAGGCTTCCAATTGATACATGGCGGGGTGGGGTGAGGCAGGGAAGGGCGGAGTGGGGCAGGGAGGGGCAGGGTGAGACAGGGAGAGGAGGGCTGAGACAGAGAGGGGCGGAGTGAGGCAGGGAAGGGTGGGGTGAGGCAGGTATGAGTAGGGTGAGGCAGGGAAGGGGTGGAGTGGCATGGGTAAGAAGGGTGAGGTGGGGTAATGGGGGTTTGACTGTGCCGTCCCTCCTATCCCTCCCTTTCTTGTGTTCCCCTTACTCTTCCCATCCCTTCTCTTCTTACTCTCCTCCTCCCTTCTCTCCTTACTCTTCCCCTCCCGTCTTTCCTTGCTTTTCCACTCCGTTTTTACTTTATCCTCCGTTCGTTTCTTGCTCTTCCCCTTCCTTCTTCATTTACTCTTCCCTTCTCTTCTCCCTTTCGCTCGCCCTTCTTTTGTCCCTTCCCCCTCCCTTCTTTTCTCCGCTTCATCCCCCTCAGCTCTTCCCTTCCAGGTATACTTCCCTTTTTCCCACATTCTCCCTCATATCTTGATCACCCTTTCTTCCCTCCTCCTTTTAATTATTTCCCCTCTTCTTCCCTTCCCCTATCCTTCCCTCATTTCCCCCCACATCTTCTCCCCACAACTTTCCTCGCCCTTCCCCTACTATCTTTCTCTTCCTTCATCCTCTTACCCCTTTTCCCTCCTTCCCCCACCCCCCACGTTTTCCCTTACCCTCCTACCCTCCTTCCCCCTCATACTCTTAACCCTCTTCCCCTCTCCTCACCTCTTCCACCTTTTCTCTCACCTTCCCTCCCATCCTCCTCCCTCATTCGTTCTCTCCCTCCTCCTTCTCTGTCCCTCCCTCCCTATCCCCCCACCTCCCAATCCTCCCCTAATTACACTCGAGACATGCAGGCCAGCTCCCTGATCGATACGGCCACCACCGGCGTAGGTAGGTCGGTAGGTAGGACGGTAGGTAGTTACGTGGGTAGGGTGGGGACAGATAGATAGGAATGTAAGTTGGTGAGTAGGTAGGTAAGGAATTGAATAGATATCTGTGATGGATGAAGTAGGCTTGTATACTGATCCGTGCATAAAAAATGAAAAATAAAATAAAACAAAGCTCTGGAGATACGAGGGGAGCAGCTTACTGTAAAATCCAGGGAACAAATTAAAGTTATCTAAGTTATTCCCGCTTTTACATAGCATTGACAAGTACCATAATATCCAAAATAACTCTATACTTCTATGAGCCTCCACCCTGTCCTTCCTGAACTTAATACACTCTAATATATAATGTGTTTGTCTGTGTCTCGCTTTAATTTTACATACATTGCATTACGCTTTGTGGATCAGCAGAGTCCTAGAGATACGCGTGCCAAGAGGAAGAGGATCACGTAGATTAGTGAGTGGGCAGGATGGTAAATTGGTGGGTAGGTTGGAAGGTAGTATAGTTGCAGGTAAATAGGTAAGTAGCAAAGATTTGAGCAGGTAGGCAAGTAGGTAAGATTTTGGCGAGTTGATAGGTAAGAAGGTAGTTCAGTATCTACGAAGAAATTGGGCAAGAGGAAGGGTTGATAAATAGGAAATCACGGTACATTACTCAGAACAAATTTAGGTAGGTGATTAGGAAGAATTAACGTGAGCATGCATCGAAGAAAGTAGGGAGATATTTAGGTATACAGGTGAGGAGTGAAATAAACATGGGTATTGTAGGTATGCGAGAAGGTAGGCAGATAAATAGTTATGAAGAATGGAATAGAATAAGGAAGTAGAGTGGGAGGATGGTGGAACGCAAGGTAAACGGGTAGGTTGGTAGGTATATGTGGTAGGTCGATAGATAGGTGGAGAGGTACTGGATAGGCTGGCTAGGTAAGGAAATATCTAAGGGGTCAGCCAAGTAGAGAAGCAGGTAGGTCGAAATGTAGACGGGATGTTAAATTAGTCAATGGAGATAAAGTTAGGCACGAGTTTAGGAATGTGAGTAAAATGATTATTGAAGAGGCAGTGGGGAGACAGGGGGAGTTAAGTAAATCACGTGCACAGGTAACGAAGATAGGTAACAGTGGAAGTAATTAGGTGGGTGCAGGTGTCCCAGGTGGGTAGGTGGAAAGGTATTAGAGATGACTGTAAGGTGGGAAAATTTGGAAGGTGTCAAGATGAATGCATGTCGGTAGGTGGTCGTTGAGAGAAGGAAGTCGATGTTGGCAGGTGAGTTTGGTAATTGGGTAGGTAGGAAGGTGAGAGATAATGAGATGCCTGGTGGAGATCTGTGTTTGCGCCGGTAAATAGATGGGCAGGTAGAGAGTGAGTATATTAGAAGCAGAAGTGTAATAGGAAAGCGGGAATACAGTACTTTAGCAATATACTGTACGTTACTTGTAAACGCATCAGGAAAGGAAAACCCCAAACCACAAAGTAATAACTGCTTATTACGATTTTAAAAAAAGTTGAATGTTTAGGATATGTCGGAAGTGAAGGCAGTGAAGAAAATGAATATAACGTAATATATATATATAGAAATTGACAATCCAGACCAGTATCGAGATTTGGTGTAAAAAGCAGGTTACTAATTGTTAGAAAATGATACTGTTTTTGATGGAGTTTGATGCTGATGCTCCAAATTTTTTTTTTTTTTAATAGCCATTTGTTTGAAACCAGACAAAATGTAGGAGTCTGCAGTTGTCTGACTTAGTTTGAATATAACTACAAAACTATTATATTGTTATGGGTTGGTCATATCTGGCCCTGTCATATATACACAGTTTTAGTAAAAAAATATGTGTGTGTGTATGTGTGTGTGTGTGTGTGTGTGTGTGTGTGTGTGTGTGTGTGTGTGTGTGTGTGTGTGTGTGTGTGTGTGAAATAAGGAGACTGAAGTTAATGTGCATCAAGCTACATATGATAAAAGTTTCTATTAAACATATTAAGCCTACAGTGAACGAAAGCCAAAAATGCAGCAGATAAAAAAAAAAGTGAGAATGATATGGGACCATAGTTAATTAAGTCGACAGAACAGGTAGACAGATTATTACCTGACCCGTAAAAGACCAGCCATAGATACAGATGTGCAACGGGATACTCAATTAAGTTCCATAGTTCCCCATTGGACTCACCCATAGAAGAATATAACCCGCGCAGCCCTTAGAAACTACCCATGGAAAATATTACCCTGGTGGTCATTAGTAAGTAAGGTTGGAACTCATTACCCTCTCCATTATGAGCCGGGACACACGTGGGTAATTTGTACATCATAACGCCGTAATCACCTCTCTACCCTAATGACTCTCTCTCTCTCTCTCTATTGCCCTCAGTGGAACAAGCTAATGGTCTTTTCTTTATCTACTCTCTGCGACTGTATCTTCCCTCTCTACCCCTGTCTACCTCTCCCCCGCAGCATTCCCCCCTCCCCCTTTCTACCTCTCCCCGCAGCATTCCCCGTCCCCCACAAATCCATGTCCTTTAAGGTTTTGTCTTATATTTTGAGTCGTTGACGTGTTTCGTATTAAAATTTTCCGCTTCTAGATCCTAACCACCTTCTCCATAAGTCGTGGCAAGATGATAGTGATAATTCCTGTTGCCTCTTTACCTTCACCCTTTCTGTTTTTATCGCAGTTTATTTTGTCACCCTTTTCCAATTGCATTCCTTTGCCCCTTTAGCGCGATGATATTTTTTCAACTCATTCTTCTTACCATTTATGATTTGATTTCGCCTAGGGTAGACTTTCGGAGTTTGGAGGGTTAGATATAGCCTTCATTAACCTAGATATTAATGGCGGTCCCTACTACGTAAAACAATAGCAATAGGAGAATTCCTCAAACTGAAGTGGTTAACGCCCTCCTTCGTTCTTCCCTCTTTTACCATTCTCTTCATTGCTAGCGCCTGTATTTCATTACCCATCATTTATTCTTTTTCCTACTTATGTTTCCTTTTAATCCTCTTCTTACATTACTCACTTGTACCCTTCTCCACCACACACCCAGCCTTTCTCCAGCACCATCTCTCCTCCATTTCTTTTCCACTCCTACTCCATTTCCAGCTTTCCTTCAGTGTTCCCCCACTTTATCCCTCCCCTACTCCTCTACTTCATCCCACCTTCATGCTTTTCTATCCTTGTCATTGGCTGATAGATTAGTTTTGCTGGTTATAATCTTCCCCTTACCAAACAGTCATGAAAGGTCCAACAGGTCTGTTCCTGTTTGCTTTCCTTTATGCTCCTGTGTACAGCTCTCAATTTCATCATCCTCTCAATTTCATCACCCTTTCACTTCAAGTCGGAGCTGAAGGGAGGGAGAGAGAGAGAGAGAGAGAGAGAGAGAGAGAGAGAGAGAGAGATAATAGGAAGATGAGAAAAGGGAGGGAAAGGGGGCATGCTAGAGGGGTGGATGGAGAGGGGGAGGTTGCAGGAAAAGGGGGGGGGAGTGGGAGGGTGCTTGAAAGGTGAGACTAGGAGTGGAGCTGGAATGGAGGGTCGAGAGAGAGAAGGGGGAAGTGCTATAGAGACGGGTGTTAGGGGTACTGGAGAGGTAATTGAGGGAGGGGGGAGGTGGAGTGGGAGGGGGATCGGAATAGGAGTGTTCAGGAATCATCACCATTACCGTCACTACTTCACGTATTCATCCCCAGGCTCATTGTAACTCACCAACCCTACCTCGCGTGGGGGGGTGAGGGGCTACCTAATTAAAACATTGGGGTTGGAACGCAGGTGGGGGGATGGAGGAATGGGAGAGAGGGGTTGGTTAGCAGGTAGTATGCAGAAATAGATAGATAAGAGAGAGAGAGAGAGAGAGAGAGAGAGAGAGAGAGAGAGAGAGAGAGAGTGAGAAATATTCAGCAAAGGAAAGATGAGGGCCGACGAAATACAGAATACAAGCAAGTGGGTTACTAGAAAGGGAAGAAAGGAGACCCAGCATTTAGGCAGAGAGAGAACAGTATCTAATAAAGTAAAGGGGAAAAGGTTAACATCTTCACCCTGGGGAACCTTTCTTAGCCTAAATAAAATCGTCTTGGGGTAGGAGGATTATAACGCCACCGTATTTAAGGGATTAATTAAAACTCACAGATTCCTTCACTTCCAGATGTCGTTTGTAGGCTGAATAAAATCGTCGAGCAATTGGAATAATAATAATAATAAAAAAAAAAAAGAATTCCAGAGTTGAAGGGAAGAGACAATAATCCAGTGTAAAGAGGTAAAAGAATTATTAGAGAATTAATAGAATGGCAGAAATAGCGGAATTGATCGTGATAAAATAAATTAGGGTTCAGCATGGGAGAGGAAGAGGAAGTAGGGAAGAAATGAAATAAATGATATACGGAGGAATTGAAAATATGGAAAGAGTAGCGAAAGAATATATCGAAAAGAAAAAAAAGGATTGAGAAGACTAAATATTGTTAAGATGGAATAAAAAAGAGAAAAGACGTGAGATTGGAGGTGGAAATAAAGGGAAAAAGAAGTGAAAAGCAGGAAGAGGAAAAGGAGGGGGGGAGAGGGAGAATTTAAGGCAGAAAGGGAGGAAAGAGTGATGGAAGAGGGAGGGAGGGAAGAGGTGGAAGAAAGATTAGAGAGAGAGAGAGAGAGAGAGAGAGAGAGAGAGAGAGAGAGAGAGAGAGAGAGAGAGAGAGAGAGAGAGCAAAATTTAAATGAAAGTGAAGGAGAGAAAGCTTGAACCAGGCGGTGAGAGTGAGATTGGGAGAGTGTGAGAGAGAGTGAGAGGGAGGGAGAGCATGACGCAGGCAGGGTGAGAGGGAGATGGAGAGAGGGTGAGAGAAATTATAGGGCGAGGGATGGACATAATTAAAACGGGAAATGGGTGTAGAGGGGAGAGGACGAGCGGGGAGGGGAGGGGAGGTAACTGGAGAGGGAGGGGAGGGGAGAGGAGAGGGAAAGGAAAGTAGAGGGAGAGGGGAGCTGAAGAGAGGAGAGGGAAGAGGAGTAGAGGGGCAGAGAGAGAATAAGGGAAATGGGATAAAGGAATGCAAACGATGGGAGGGATGAAGAGAAGGGAGAGGAGGAAGGAAAAGAAGGGAGTGGAGGGAAGGAGAAAGGGAGAGGAAAGGATGAGAGAGGGAAGGGGAGGGAGAAGAGAAGTAGAGAAGAAAGGGATGTAGAGGTGAAAATTAGAGGAGGGGTGAAGAGTAAAATCAGGAAAGGATGAACATGGAAGTAAGAAAGTGATCGAACGGAAATATAATATGTATTCAAAATTTCGTGTTTTAGCCCCAGTCAGATTACGTCTTTCTCTTTTTGCTGGCTCCATATATTTTCATTTTCCCAGCCTCTTGGATATTCAGTAACCAGGAGCGATTGCATATATATACATTTTTTTGTCTTCTCTAACTTCTCCATCCAGAGTTAAATAAAATCGATTGGTAATGACCCTATTTGATTTTTAATAATGTCAGCTTGAAAGGGTTAATTTTTTTATTTTACACAGGGCATACGATATTTACATCATAACAGTTCTTTAGATTACATCGCTTAATTTTTAAAGTTTCAGTAACCGCAATTATTATTATATACTGTATATATTTTTTTAAAGGTGGGATAGACCTGAGCACTATTTAGCTTATTGTTATGCTATTCAAAGGGACTCCGGGTTAAAGCTTTCCCTTTAGCAAACGACCTTCAGTGGACCAATACGCCTTCTCCTGTATGCTTTGATTTGCACTCCTGATACTCCACTTTTCACTGATACTGCCTCTAATCTTCCATTTTGATAGTGCTTTTCATACTTCTCTTATCTGTGGTGACCTGGAAGTATTATTTTTTTTGTTATAGATCTTTCTCTCTCGTCTGATTTTCTTTGCCCCTTCACCACCAGGGGGTCTTCTTTGGGCGAAATGAAATGATATGGGGTAAAAAAAAAAAAAAAAAAAGAGAGAGAGAGAGAGAACGAAAACAAGAAAAAAGTTGTTATATGAAGGGATGGGTTTGTAGTCCGTGTGTCTTCTAACTACACTTGGTGGCCACCCCCTTCGTCTCTGTTTCTCCCCAGTAAGCCAGTTCTACATCAGTCTCCCCTTCTCTTAACACCTCTCCTAGGCATCTGTCCAACTTCTCCCCCCCCCCTCCTCTCTCTCTCTCACTCTCTCTCTCTCTTACACTTCAGTCCGTATTCCTTTTAAACTGTCATCCAAAGCACAAACCATCACACTAGTCCCTCCCTCTTCACCCCATTCATCCGTCGCTCCATTCCTCTATCCATTCCTCGCCTCCCACCCTCTCCCCATATCCTTCACTGACTGCCATTTTTACCCATCCATCCCTCAGTCTCACTATCCATCTAATCCCCTTCACCCATAATCATTACTATCCTTATTTTCATTATTAACTAACTTTTCTTCCAGTCAGTCTTTGTTACCCTTTATATTCATATTAACTTTCCATCCTTCCTACTCTTATCTGCTCATCCTTTGTCTCTTTCCTCCTTTTCTCCCCTCCTTTGTATCCTGACCCCATCTGTCATTCTTCCTTTCATCCACCTGACCGTAGTGCGCTCAGGTCTTCATCCGAATTACTTTATCAATGCACCTAGTTCCTGATCCATATATTTTTTTTATTCATCCACCCATTTCCATCAGTCCACGCACATTCATTCTGCTTTCATCCATCCACCCAACTATGTCCGTCCACTTCATCCATTCCATTTAAGCCACATCCATCCATCCAATCCTCCATCCTTTCACACCCTGTCCATTCTGTATCCTGCCTCCTGTATCCCCCCCACCCCAGCTCCACTCCTCACCCCGCACTCACCCAAATCATCGCACTCCTATCCATCCTTGCAAACCCGACTACATCTGTCCCTACAAACCCTATCCATTGTCACTCCTCTTATTCTCCTTATCACCTCTCCCCACCTATTTCCACCCCATCCACTTATGTACTCTACTCTATTACATTCAGCCATCCAAGTAATCCTTTCCATTACCAGTCCAATCACACAGCCTGCCATCCATCCCATCTCCTGTCTCTCAACTCCTTTCTCCAGACACATCCATATTTGTCTGTATTCCATTATCGATCCCCCATCCTTGCCAGTGCTTTAACGCATCATACCCTTATCTATCCAGTCCCTTCCCCGTCCATCCACCCACCCACGGGACATCTTCCATTCATCCAGTCTTTCATTTCTCTCTGTCTCCCCTCCTCCCCGGCATGCGCACACACATACATGCGAACACTGATTCGTTCCTCGGTGTTTTCTTGCCGATCCAGTCAACCTCCAACCGCATCCGTCCATCCTTCAACCCACCGAACATCTTCCATCCGACCACTCTCCCATTCTTCTCCCTCTCTCAGCTTCCCCAGCATACCATCCCCCAGCCGCATCCATCCATCCATCCATCCATCCACCCAACCTCATTCATCCTACCTCTTGTCTTTCATTCTCTGCATCCCTCTGCACCTTCCATACTCACACACCCGTTATTATTAGGCAATATCTACTTATCGTTCCTCTGCCCATCCGCGCAGGCACCTCTAATGCATCATCTGCTCAACCTTGAACCCAGTCTCTTCCAGCCCTCCAGATACGTCCATCCACCCCACCCCATCCATCTTACTTTCTACTTCTCATCCTTCCCTCCCTCCCCCACCAAACCCCAACACACACTCTCTGCCCTAGACCCATTCAGGTATCCTCCCTCCATCCACCATTCTTCCATGTTACCCATCTTTAACCTTAGTCCATCCGTCGTACTTCCTAGTTCTTCCTCCCCAGTCTTCCTTGACGTCCCGCGTTGCCCACAAACTTATCCATATCCTCATCTCGCATCCCTAACTGTCCATGACAGTTCCTCCAATCTTTTGATCCATGCTACCCCTTTCATCCACCCTTCTGGCCTCTTGCATCTATCCAACGATCCCAGCCATATTCATGCATTCACCTACTCATCCATCGTCCCTCTCCCTTTGCCCCCCCACACTCATTTATCGCTGTACTCTTATCACGCCCTCATCCATCCGTACCAGCGCCTCTGACGCATCATCCCTCGACCTATTCTACACCGTTGCTTAACTTCACCCGTCCATCTGTCCATCCGTCCAGTCTACCTTTTATTCCTCCTTTCCACACAGATACATAAGCACTTCTCTACAGCCACATCTTTGTATCCTGTTTCCATCCGTTTATATTACTCATCCATCCACCCACTTACCCATATCCATCCATCCACCCATCCAACGTCCCTTCCCCTCCCCTCCCCTCCCCTCAACATTTATATCCCTCTGTCCCCTTGTCGCGCCTCCATCCGTCCTTGTCAAGTCCTCTAATGCATCATGCGTCCATTAGCGCCCCCCCCCCTCCTCCATGACACCTGCATGACGGATGGCCTAGCTCACCTTGGCACACTGGAATCTCGTCCCTCTTATGCCCCGCCTTGTGATCCTTACCTGTGTCCTTGATGTGATTTTGATGTATGATTGTTTTAGCTGTTTGGGTTTTGGTGTTTTGCTATTGTGGGTTTATTTATGTTACTGTGTTTTTGCTATGCCTTTGCTGTGTTTGACGTGCTTTTGTTTAGTGTTGTGGGTTTGTTGTTTCCACTGAGCTTTTATTGTGCTTTTGTTGTGTCTATGTGCGTTTGCTTTTAAGTTTTTCTCTCACTTGTGCTTTTGCGGTGATTTTCTTTGGTATATTATGCTTTTGATTTGTCCATCTTTTTTCTTGTTTTTCTTAGTCTTGTGTTTATTGCTTTTTTTGCTGTTTTAGTTGTGTTTCTGGTAAATTATTGCCTTGCCTTCTGTTATCTTGTAGTCCTTAGCTGTGTCTTTGCTGTCTTCTTTTATGCCTTGTGTCTCTACTGTGTTTTTGCCCAACTTTCATTTACTGTGTCATTATTTTGCCTTGTCCTTTTGCTGTCTCTGATGTCTCAGCAGTGTTTTTCCTTTCGGTCCTGCAGTACTGTAATTCTGTCTCTGATCCCGTCCTAATTTCTTTCCCTAGTCATATCTCCCTTAAAGGATGGTAGTTTGCTGTGCCTATGCCATGTCTTTGCTGGTTCTTATGCTGGTTATTTGCTGTGCCTTAGGGTCTGTGCTGTGTCTTCTGATCTCTTGTTTTGCTCCTACTTTGGCCAGCTTGTTTTTCTTGTAGCTTCTTACTTTGTCCTTGTGTGTTTACTGGATGTATGTCGTGTCTTTTCTTCCTTTGTTTGGCTCGTACTGTGCTCCTGCTGTGTCTTTCATATTCCTTAGCTTTGTCGGGCGTTGTTTTTGTCATTAGTATAGTTACAGTTTTCATGTTTGTCTCTGTTGTTGCTGTTGCTTAGGTCATTGTTATTGCTGTCTCTTCTCCTGTATGTATATCTTCTCTCAGTATTTTGCTCTTCTGCCCCTTCTACTTCTGCCGCTGCTCGTGTTCCGTCTGGTATTGATCTGGTCCTGTTTCTGCCCCTGCTTATAAATCAGGTCGTTATTATTCCTATTTCTGCTCCTTTTATTTCGGTTCCCAGCCCCTTCCATGTTTCAGGTACTTTTGTTGCTTCTACCTCTCCTGTTCCTGCTGCATTTACTTTTGTTCCGTTTCTGTTCTTAGTTGTAAATCTTTTCCTAGTGTTTCTCCATCTTTTATTTTTGTTCTAGCCCTTCCACATCTTTCCTCTGCCTTCTGTTCTTTGGGTCTCGTTTTATTTTACCATTTTCTTTCTTGCTTATAAATCTGATTAAATTACTACTACTTCTGTTTGTTATTTCTTCCCCTAGCCTTTGTTTTTCTCATGCTTGTTGTGTCTCGTCTTTTTGTATTCCTTTTCAGTTTTTGCTCAAACATATGAATCTACAACTGTATTATTTCTGCTCCAAACCCACAACTCCTGCTTCTTCTAATGCTGTCACTGCTCTTGTATATGGAACTATTCTTACTTTTGTTCCTACACCTTTTACTTTTCTCCTACTTTATCTGTTGTTTCTGCAGTCGTTGATCCACTCCTAAGTCTGCCATTGCTCCTTAATCTCGTTAGTTATATCTTCTTCATTTATTTCTGCGTCTTTACTTTGGCTCCCTCTGTTGCTATCTCTGTCTGTCTTTCTATCTACCTACCTACCATCGGTCTGTTTGTCTGTCTAACTATCTGTCTATCTATTTATCCAGATGCCTTAATCCCGGAAGAGTGGCCACAATCGGATCTCCTCCATGTCTCCCTGTCCTCCACCGTCTGCTTCTGGTACCTCTGCCAGAAGCAGACGGTTGTTTCCTCTAGATAGGTAGTGATAAAATAATAGATAGAGATAGACAGATAGATAGATAGATCGATGAGAGGGGTAAGTCAACATTGTTGAATGGCATTAACTAGTTCAGGTGACACTTTAACTGAGGGACGGGGATGCATTTGTAGTGTGGCTGGTAACACTAATAGCAAAGCGACAGACACATCGGGCGATATGATAGGTGCGTGGGTAGTGTGACGTAAGTGGGTAGTGTGACGTAAATGGGTAGTGTGACGTAAATAGGTAGTGTGACAAGTGTATGTAGAGTGTGACAAGTGTGGACTGTATGTGTCAGGTGTGAGAGATGTGGCTAGTGTGACGCACATGGATGGAGTGACACGTATGTAGATAGTGACAAGTATGTAGATAGTGGAACAGGTATGTGAGAAGTGTACAAAGTGCTTGAATAGTATGGAAAAATAAGTGACGAATGGCTATTATTTCTCAAACCTAATAACAAAAACAGCAACATAACAGCCGCAGTGAATAATGTATGTACTGTAGACTGGAATATAACTGCCCAGGACCGCACCCAGAATAACAGCCACACAAAATAAGAGTCACAGTGCATATATATAGTCTGGCATATAACAATCAAGTGCCCCTCCCAGTAAAACACCGCATTATAGCGTTAAGAAAAGCATAAAGCATGAGACACGTGCACTAAGTTAAAGCTGATAGCCTCTCATGAAGTCTCCTCCCGTTCCTCATGCACAATCTCGAGCTTAAAACTGGCATGAGCGTCGTTTAAGTAGAGAGCTGCGACGTTATGCCCGGGGTTAATAAGGTCCTAACACAGGTGAACGAGTAGGTGTGGGAGAGAGTAATGTCTTGAGCCGCACGATAGATTGCCCCACCGTCACACTCACAGGGTTACGGTATTGAGGCACACCACGCCACACCAACGACTCAACTAAGGAACACGACGCAACACCACACTTCACGAATTTCCTGCTTGCGGAACATCACGCCTTACGAATGTCTTGGCTGCGGACATAACACTCCATGAATGTCCTGCTTGCGGAACATCACATTTTACCAGTGTCTTAGCTGCGGAACATCACGGGACAAACAAGACGGCAAATTTTTGGAACGACTTAACTCGGGCACATTACGGAACATCACCCATCATGGAACGTTTTAAGTACTGATCATCCACGACGAACAAGACAACACATTTCCCAGACTTCATACCTGCGGAACATCACAGGGGGAACAAAACTTCACCTCTCACAAATGTCTGAACTTCAGAACATAACACGGCAAGTAGAGCAGCACCTATCACGAATGACTCAGCTAGGCAACCTAACACAAAAGCACCTATCATGAATGACTCAACTAGGCACCTTTCATCAATGAGGCAGCCTCAGAATAACACACTTCATGAAAAACTTGACTTACAAAAACAACTCACGAACGACATAATTCCAAAACAGCAAACATAACAAAACTCCAAAACACACACACACACACACACACACACACACACACACACACACACACACACACACACACACACACACACACACACACACACACACACACACACACACACACACACACACACACACACACACACACACACACACACACACACACACACACACACACACACACACACACACACACACACACACACACACACACACACACACACACACACACACACACACACACACACACACACACACACACACACACACACACACACACACACACACACACACACACACACACACACACACACACACACACACACACACACACACACACACACACACACACACACACACACACACACACACACACACACACACACACACACACACACACACACACACACACACACACACACACACACACACACACACACACACACACACACACACACACACACACACACACACACACACACACACACACACACACACACACACACACACACACACACACACACGTTTTGCGAATCTTTTGTCGCGAAACAAACCAACTTCAGTATTTCACACTTCACAAACAGCCCAACTTCAAAACAACACATTTTACAAACAGCCCAACTTCAAAGTTTTCACATTTCACAAAAACCCAGCTTCAAAACAGAAAACACTTCACAAAAACCCAACTTCAGAGCAGTATTCCTCACAAACGACCCTTGTGCAGAGCTTAGCAGGACAGCCCGGCTCATGACCATCACGGTTCATGTTTGCGGACTAGATTGCATGATGTCAGACACAACAGCTTAAAAAAATCTGACAGCTCACTTCATGACCCAAATAGCAGCAGGACTGGACTGATTGTATTAAAGCACACTTCATAAGCAGCACAGCACATTTCATAACTAACAGTACTCCACAGAACATTTTTTTAATCAACAGAACACAGTACCACATTTATCCAAACGACATCGAGCACCGCATTTTGTAAGTAGCACATCAGAGCACATCACATTTCACAGCCAGTATAACACACCACATTTCTTAACTTGTACATACAGAACGTCACACTTCACTGCCCACACGGCACAACACATTTCACTACCAGCACATCACAACAAAGTAACACAGGACAGCACTTCGCGAACAACACATGACGGCACACTTCAAAAGCAGTACAGCAAGCCTGAGTACACCTCACGACCAGCACACTTCCAAACATCATAGTTCAGAAACAGCACAACACACCTAATATCAACACAGTTCTCAGATCAAACACAACCCAGGAACAGCAGATGAGCGCACATTTCAGAAACAGCAGGCATACATTCGAAGAAGAGTACACATTTCAGAAGCAGCAGACACACTGAAGAAACAGCAAACACGCTTAAGAAACAGCAGATCAGAGCATACTTGGGAAACAACAGATAGATCAGAGCACACTTCAGAAACAGCAGGCACTTCAGAAACAGCAGAGGGAAGCTCACTTCAGAAACAGGGTAGGAGAGGAGAGGATAGCGCAGCACACTTCCTGAGCGACACAGCAGGTGACGGTAATGCCCCTCCCGGCGTGGGTTGCAGCCCTATAAACTTATTTTAACTATAATCCAGGGTTGGGGCGCTGCTGTCCGCTGCCACCCTCCCTCCCTTTCTGCCACCCTGCCTCCCTCTCTGCCACCTTCATTCTCTTCCTGCCTACCACCCTTCTACTCTCCTTTTCTTAACATTCAACTGTCTCTGCTGCCTTGGTTGCTTGTCTGCCTGTGTACCTCATTACTTGTCTGCCAGTCTGAGTGCATCTGTGTGTGTCTCTGTTTGTCGTCCTCCCTGTTTACCAGCTTACCTACTTTTCAGCCAGCTGTTTAGGCAGTCATCCACCAGTCGCCAGCTGACCTGTAAGTCTGCCTGCCTGTCTCTGTCTACCTAGTTCCCATCCTGCTTGTGTTTATTTGCGTACCATCCTGCTTGACAGCTACTTTGTTTGTCTGCTCCTCTTCCCGTCTCTTTCTGCCCGCTTCTCTCATTTCCCGATTCTCTGCCATTCTTCATACTTTCCTACTTGTCTCCCTCCCTACCTTCCCCCTTGCTTATTTACCTTTTTGTGAACCTGCCAATCTCCCTGTCTGCTTTCTTACCTTCATACCTGTTTGTTTGCTTGCTTGTCTGCTCTTCTGCTAGCTTGAACAGTCTCCGTATCCACCTTCCTGCCTGCCTTTGCCTCCTCGTTGCTAATGTCACCGTTGTTTTCCTTCTGTCGTATCGTTTCCTGCCTGTACTTTTCTTCCCCATTCCATTTGTTTCACCTGTCCCCTTTATTGTTGAATTATGTGTCGTTCAAACCATATTATATCTATTTTCTATGATGTCAGCCTCCACGTTGTCTTCAAGGTCTTTCCCCCTGTCTCTTATCTACATGTCTGCTTCATCATGGTCTGGCCTGCGTTTTCATTGTTTACCTGATCGAACTTTGTTTTTGTCAGCTTGTCTTTTTCGTCTCCTTTTTTGCTTGTCTTTCTGCCTGTCAATATGATGCTGCCTGCCTGCTTCATCCGCGTGCCTGCCTGCCTACCTACCTTCCTGCTGCCTGCATGCCTGCCTTCTTGCATACCTACCTCTTCCTTGTCCCTGCCTGCCTGCCCACTGTTTCCAAGCTGTTTGTATATGAATGTCAGAGTTTACACACACGCATGCACACGTACACACACATTAAGTAACACACACATGAACATTTACACACTTATACAAACAGGTATTATCGTAACTACACTTTATGTGAACGGTTTTAATCTCATGTGCGGTTTTTACCCGCTCTGTATCGTATTTTTTTTTTTTTTTTTATGTGTACCGCCTTATGTAATTTTGATGCGTCCTTTTCAGTAGGTACACGTTATGAGTACATAGTTTTTATATTTATTTTCATTTTTAATATTTATTTGATCCTGTATTTTCGGATTTATTTTTCGTGCTACCTTTTCTGTTGGCCTACATTATATGTATGGTGACTTTTAGTCTTGTGGCTGTATTTTCATTTTTATTGCCCTTATAATATACATTTTATTTTGTGTTTTTTACGGATATGGTCTGCGTGTTTATTTTGAAATTTACGAACTAATTTCATCGTAATTTTGCTTTAAATTTTTTGACGTTTTTGTGCATGCTTTGTTTTTATGTCCAGGAATATTGTTTTTTTGTCATTTTCTTGTTTTCTTTTTCGTCAAAATTTTACTCTCTGCGATGGGATATTTATGGTTTTGATTTTGTAAATATTACCTTTTCATAATTCTTTTGTATTGACACAGGTCTTACACTATGCATTTTTTATGATTTTTTATTTTTTATAACTTTCATGGTGTTTATATCTTGAATACTCTTGTTAGTGGTCCTTTTTTTTTTCTTTTTGTTTTTGTTTTAGAACGTGAGTATTTTTCACTACTGTGTGGTCTTCATGCTTTTCCTCTTATCTGAGTATATTTATTACCTGATTTATTTATTTATTTTTTGTTTTACAGTATGTGGATATTTTCTTTATATTCTTCACGTTCTTTGCATGTATTGTTTGTGGCCGACATACTTTTTTGTGTTCGTTTGTATGTGATCTTGATAGCTTGAATTTTTTACCCGTCCCCCCACCCCCGGAGGGGCTCGGGGACGGGTATTGTTTTCACTCGGTTTGTCTGTTTATGTGCTTGTTTGTTTGTTGGGTGGTTGGTTGGTTTCTTTGTGTGTCTGTTAACAACTTTCCTCGAAAACTGCAAGTGCGATTTTGATGAAAATTACAAGGATGATGGGCAGTGACCTTCTGATCATCGGATTAAATTTTTGGCCAAATTGAGCCAAGGCCTAGGCTGTACGGCCAAAACATGTAAAAAAGCGGATACTGGTAAATATCGTTTTTTCACCGGAGCTCCTTTCAGATTCGTCATACCGACATGACACCAAAACCTAAAGGTGCGTCTTTCAAATCTGCATCCTATAACACGCCTCATTATATCAGGGGGGTCATCCCCCAGTTAGCTGTAGGGGGGAGGGCAATATCAGGTGGGTCGGGCCTAAAATTTCAATTGGGCATAATATCATCAATATTCACCCAATTTACTCCGTATTTGATATGTGACATCTTTGACTAGATATCCTGTTGTGTTTATACGTCAGCACTAAAATGACTGCCGCGGACAGGTTTGCTGTGCCTTGGCACCGCTTCTTGTTTTTCATTTTTTCATGGCTTTCGTCCTCTTAAATCCACTTTTCACGTCGTATTTAGTGTATTTTTATGCATATTTTCGTTTTGCGTGGCGTCTTCCCTATTTATTCAACATCGTTTATGTATGCTTTTCATTTTCCGTGGCATCTTCCCTATTTATTCAACATCCAGTATGTATCCTTTTCATTTTCCTTTGGCTTCCGTCCTTTAGATTCCCTTTTCGTGTATTTTTCTCCCGGGGTGGGTGGGTGCGTGGGGGGTAACTGAGTATTTAGTGCTCATAGACTGGCACTTACATTAACCCCATTGCTTTTGTGCCTGCTCCTGTATCGCGCTGTTCCCTAATGCCTGTATCGTGCTGTACTTTGCTTGCTGTATCGTGCTGTACCCTGCTTGCTGCTGTATCGTGCTGTACCCTGCCTGCTGTATCGTATTGTACCCTTCGTGCTGTATCGTGCTGTACCCTGCTTGCTGTATTGTGTTGTACCCTGCGTGCTGTATCGTGCTGTACCCTGCGTGCTGTATCGTGCTGTACCCTGCCTGCTGTATCATTCTGTACCCTGCTTGCTGTATCGTGCTGTTCTCTGCCTGCATTACCGCCGCTTCCCCTCCAGCGCGTTGTGTCAGAAGCACGTCGTTATCCTTGACCATTACGACACCTGACACACCTTTAATTACTTCGGTCTCAAATGCCTGTATATCCTGGGGGGTAATTATGTTTGGGGTGGAGGAGAGAAAAAGGTGGGGATATGAGAGAGAGAGAGAGAGAGAGAGAGAGAGAGAGAGAGAGAGAGAGAGTACAGTGTGAATACCATTGAGTGACGTTAATGAAACAGGGGTTCATTACATCCCCATGCCCCCCTCCCCCAGCTGGCCCCAGATGACCACGTAAAGTTTATTAGTTGCACTTAATATATGCACATGGAATTTGATAGGGGAACCGTTCATCTTGCCTTCATCCACTTTTTTTTTTACTTTTTTTTTTTTTTTTTTATGCCAACCTTCCCTTGCTCTTCACTTATAAACCCTTCATTCCGTTCATCCTACCCTCATCCATTTTTCACATTTTTTGTATATGCTTATCTTGCTCTCCACTGAACCTTATGTTATGAACTTTGCATTTTATTCTAATTTATACCAAGCGATTCTCAATAGTTCATAGACTAAATCCGCTGCTGAATTTCTAGATGATTATTTCGAGTAACGTTGTGACTGAGAATTAAAAAGAACCCAATTGATTCCTTTAGGCAGTAGCTCAGAGAAACATACCGCAAGAAAAGGTAACCCATCGACTAGGAATATTGATTTTTTTATTTTAAAGTGTTCTTGAGGATAATATAATCAGTTAACGAGGTCATTCTGGTATGTTAACTAATTCTAAAGGATAGTCCAGGTCAAAAAGCCTTCCAAAATGTCAATCAAATCGTATAGCGGTGCCGGTAGCAAGAATGGAATAATAAAATGTTGTCGTAGGGTTGACGGGGTTGAAGTGCTCCGCTAGTTGTTCATCATCCACCCTTCCCTTGACAAGCGTGGATGGCTAGCGGCAGGAAATAAAACTGGCATCACACACACACACACACACACACACACACACACACACACACACACACACACACACACACACACACACACACACACACACACAGACTCGCCAAACGGGGTCTTAATTGGATGTAGAGGGGTAAATTGGGTGGGTTGGCCGGGTGGAAATGAACAATGTGCTTTACAATCGCACGCATATTGATTGCATATGGAGCCCAATTAAGCAAGACTTATGATGCCGCCTGGAACGTGACCTCCCTCTCAATTTTGCCCTCTCTAATTTTTATATCCTGATTGTTATAGTAGAATTACATGAAGAAAATGTATGTTAAAATTTTTCATTCCGTTATGTGTAGTTAATGCAAAAATTTACTGAAGAGTTGATATAAAAGTAGAATGAAAGGTAAGCATGTATAAAGAAGCCATCCTTCATTGCTGCCTGACATACGAGTGAACAGAAAAGGTAGAAGGTTGTACGTGGTGGAGAAGTTGATGTGGGTGATGACAAGCTGTATTGTGATGCAGAGAGCTCGTGTGGTACTTGATTTGCCTCTCTGAAAACCAGCCATTATTGATAAATACTCTCATATCTGCATTTACTGGGGTTACTTAACAGCAAACCTTTCATTAATATCGATTTTCTATAAGCTTAATGAAACTGTCTTGCAGTAGTAAGACTTAAATTACAGACAACGTGATACTAAAAGGAGGAAATCTTTAATGGACTGAGACTACCCTCATATCAGTGGAATCGTCTGGCCGTAAAAAGATTGTTATGCATTAGGAAGGCCCTGATGTCTGAAGAATAAACCAAGATAGGCTCCAGCTCTGTTGAGGACGAAATATCTAAGTTGAATAAAATCGCTTTTTGTTATCCTTTGAAAGATTATTAAGCGAGATTCTGCTCTCCGTAGAACAAGATTATATATTCTTACCCTTTCGCTGCAAAGAATCTTCCCTTACTGAAGAAAATCCTCGGGTGGTATAGAAAGAAAAGAGACATATACTGAAGGAGGTTACTGACACACACACACACACACACACACACACACACACACACACACACACACACACACACACACACACACACACACACACACACACACACACACACACACACACACACACGTCATGAGTGGCCATAATCCACCCCCGTCACGTCTTCAGGCAGAACAAGTCATCCATCAGCAAGGGCGCCGTCCCACCACACTATGTATGCGATCACCGCCACGGCCACCTACCACCACCATCACATCACCCCCATAAATAACCACTGTCTTCATCAGCACAACCGCTCACATCACTACCAAATTCGAACGCAATCACCACTACATAGCAGGCTGCCTTCATCGCCACTATAACCTACATCACTACCAAACACGACCATAATTATTGTCGCAAACTATTTAATTTCATTCATCATCACCACTACCGCCCACATCACTACCAAATACGAACACAGTCACCACTAAGAAACAGCTGTCTTCATCACCACTACCATCTGCATCATTATTAAATATGAACAGATTCATCACTAAATATATGCACTCTTCATCACCACTACCATCTGCATCATTATTGAATACGAACAAATTTATTACTAAGTATATGGACTCTTCATCACCACTACCATCACCACCACAAATAACCAGATAGTCGTCGAACATTATCACCACCACCTTCACCACCAAAATTAAAAAGCCAACTGTCTTCATTACTAGAATTATCACCATTAGTACCAGCATCACTACCAGAAAGGATCATTATCACTACCACCGTCAGTAACAACTACTTTTATCACCAATTCTACCACAATCACTACCTTGCATGACCATTATCACCACAACTACCGGTAGCACTTATGGCCATCACAACCACCTTCACCACCATAATTATTTTCACTACCACCTTCATCACCATAATTATTTTCACTACCACCTTCATCATCATATTTATTTTCACTACCACCTTCATCACCATAACTATTTTCACTACCACGTTCATTATCACTGCAACCATCACATACGATCACCACCACCACCATTATCGCCGTAATTGACTTCATCACCAGCTTTGTCACCACTACGACATTATCATTGCCACATGCTACCATCATCACTATGAACAACACATACAGCTCTCATTATTACGGTCACTGTCACCACCACAGTCAGTCACCATCATCACCACAGTCACTTACCATTATCATCCCAATCAGTTACCCATCACCATCACCACCACCATCATCACCACAGCCACCACCACCATTATCATCATTACAACACCATCATAGGCAGCACAACCAATACCACCACCAAACACAAGCTCAGGCATCACCATCATCATCATCACTTCACACACTGGTAATATGACGAGACACACTTAGATGTACTCTCGTGGACTAACCCTTTCAGTCCGATGATGGTATTTTGTTCCTGTTACCCCAGAACGATTTAATTGGCTTAGGTTAGGCCAGTCGTCTCGTACTAGAGGGGTTAATCAAGGGTATATCTAACAAGTCCAAAGTCCAGATAAAAACAGTTCTCGTGTTGAACTAGATTGCTTAGAGGTAGGAAAATTAATCTAGAGACTGCGATACTAAGTCTTCCTAGT
The DNA here is from genome assembly GCF_032717465.1 of Coenobita brevimanus. Lineage (NCBI taxonomy): Eukaryota > Metazoa > Arthropoda > Malacostraca > Decapoda > Coenobitidae > Coenobita > Coenobita brevimanus. Next base: position 10,480,610 of record NC_137019.1, read on the forward strand.
GATGGGGATACGAGATATTCAAGCACCTGTTCATTACCGATTTATTCTTAAGCCTCAACTGATCCATTGCGATATTAACATTCCCTTGTCTTACTGTCAGATTTTTTTTTTCAGGAGTGAGCAGTCATAAAGGATAAAAATAAATCTCTTTGTCACTTTCCTGTTGTTGGTGAAACTGTGGTGTTATTATCCGATCAACGACTGGCATTTAATTCAGCACAGAGGAATCCTACTCAGTCAGAAGGTTAATATTCTCATGGAGGTTATATTTAGCATGTTAGGTATATTTATAGATTGCTTAAATAACGCAGATGCGATTATTTGAGATACTTACTGTAGGTAGAAATAGAAAGGTAAGGAAGAACTGTTATGTTGCCTCCTGTGCGGACTATACATCGATCACACACACACACACACACACACACACACACACACACACACACACACACACACACACACACACACACACACACACACACACACACACACACCACTTTCTAATTACGGTCACCACCACATATTACCACCACCATATCCACCAGCATCATCACCACCACCACAGAATGACGCCACCGCAAAAACCTACTTCCACTACGGTGCCACTTTCACAGACCACCACTACTACCACAAACAACTGCCATCACTACCACAACAAACGCAGTAAGCACCAGCGTACCATCAAACACACACACACACACACACACACACACACACACACACACACACACACACACACACACACACACACACACACACACACACACACACACACACACACACACACACACACACACACACACACACACACACACAGAAAAAAGCACACCCGAAGCACGAAAATTACCTCACCATTTCAGCCAGTGTTTTTGATGTCATTTCTCAACCTCTCATTTCCCACCCCTTCCGCTTTTATTCGCCCCCTAGTAACTTGTGTTGGCCATTGCCGGATAATGTCACCCTCTATGCCCATTTTAATACCTACCAATGCTTATTTTTCGGCGTATAAATGCTCTGTTTTTGAATACTAAAACCCTGATTTTTGTTGGTCATGAGCGTTTGTTACGGTAGCAGCGGCAGAACGGAGGATCAGGTGCACGGGGTAACGGAGAGAGAAAGAGAGGGAATGGAAATGGGGAGAGATGGATATTGAGGAGAGATAGAAAAGAAGGAGATAGAAAAGGGATGAGAGAAAGGGAAAGAGAGACTGTGAAAAGAGAGAAGTAAGGCAGAGAGAGGGAGAGAGAGGGGGAGAGAGAGAGAGAACGAATAAGACGAATGAAGCATCAATCAGTCTTCCTCATTATCTAACCCCCAAACGAAGAAAGTGTACAGGTTAATCTTACCCCCAGTTCACCACATTCATGACCCTGAATAGGACACAACAGTAACAGAAACGGATGCAGGGATACAGAAGGCCCTCTTGTGGGTCCGGGAATGCCGCCCCCCTCGCCCCCCTTCACCACATAAACGCACACCCCGCATGAGAGGAGCTGTAACCATATATCCTTCTAACACAAATATAAGGGGACGTTCCATTACCTAGTCAATATGTATACCACCCCTCCCCACTAATACCATGTCCCCCTTATGCTCCCCTCACCCCCACAAGCCTCCCTTCCCCCTCCTCTGTCATATCCCTCCCTATGCCCCCCCACACCCCAAATGCCCCTTACCCCCTCCTCTTTACTGCCACTACCCACACTCTTCCTCATATCTTTCTAAAATCCCCTTCCATAATATCACAGTTTCCTCTTCCCCCACCCTTCTCCTATCTCTTCTCCCTCCCCTATCCAAGCAAGTTTCTCTTATACCTCACCCCTCCTCACATCCCCATTAAACCCTCACTTGACCCCGGAAAGCCCCCCATCCCACCCCTCGTTACATCCACCTTAGACCCCTTCCCTATTCCCATAACTCCCTCACCCTCTGCTTTCCATCCCTCCTCATATCTAATCTCCCCCACCCATATCCCTCACAATCTCCCTCGCTTCTCCCCCACAAATCCCACACCCCCCACTTTCCCCTTGCTTCCTCTTACCTCCCATTCCCCCCATATGTCATCAGTTTCTTCTCCGTAACCCCTCCTTGCATCCTGCTAATACCCCCACCCTACCCCCAACAAGCCCTTTTCCCCATCCTTCCTCATACACTCCTTTATCCCCTGTATTTCTCCCACACCCTCATTCCTCATCTTTCTCTCCATTCCCCACACCTTCCCTTCCCCTAGTCTCCCGCTTGCCTTGTCCTGTCTCCCCTTCTTCATCCCTACCTCCCCAATCACACACACACACACACACACACACACACACACACACACACACACACACACACACACACACACACACACACACACACACACACACACACACACACACACACACACACACACACACACACACACACACACACACACACACACACACACACACACACACACACACACACACACACAACCTTCCCCCCCTCACACACACACCTCCCGAAGACGCCGTGCTGTTAAGGGCGGAAGTCTGTACGAAAGGCACTAGGGCCAGAACCTCAAGGAGAGAATGGAGTAGGGTCCGTGTGATCCCTGGGCGTCGTGGCATAAGCATATAGATGACTAAATGGCCACGAATCCGGACTCTTCAACCGCACCCGGAACGCCAGCCTGGTTATGTGACCCCATGCCGTATACTGACCTTCCTTCAGTCACACTTTTTTTGTCTTGATCTCTTCAGTTCGGTGACCCCCTCCCATTTTCTTTTTTACTTTTTCAATTCGGTGACCCCCCTTTATACTTCACCGTTGCAGTTCCGTGCCCCCCACCCCTTTTTTCCTAGCTAGGTATTTAATGATTTGGGTGTATTCCAGAATATCACTTTTTCCATACAACTGGTACTGTATATTTTGGAAAAGAGCAAGTCAGCGTTATAGGTAGTAGTGGAATTTCAGTAGACCTATTTCAGTAGATTAATATGGACTTTACAGGAAAAACGAACGTCAAAAAAGGCAACATAAAGCAAAGACTTTCTCTGTTTCAGACTATATTATTCAATTTGGTTACGTGACTCAACTCGTATTACATATACTGACATGGCTTCGAATTTTCTTCGCCCCTTCAGTACGATGAGGGGGTGTTCTTCGTTTTCTAATACTGATCTGGCTCCAATCACAAATTTTCTTCTCCCCTTCAATACGATGAGGATTTTCTTCGTTTTCTTGCATTTCTCTTGCTTTTTTCTTGCTACCATTGCTTTACACTTACAACCACCACATATTTTATTCATTTTAGAAAGGGTCTCTTGTAGTGGTTATTCGACCCAATGCCATATACCGATCTTCAACAATTTATTTTTTCTTAACCCCTTCGTTACCATGACGATTGCTACCACCACATGGCTAGATTCTCTTAGGAAGGGTCTAGTAGTGAAATGCTAACTGTTCAATACGACGACACTTGTTTTATTATTTAGTAATGCTGTTACTACAAGATTTTTTAAAGCTTAATTTAGACGGCCATTTGTAGAGAAGGGGCTGGAAATACCGTAGTCTTCGTTAACTCGTATATTGTGTTGTTGCTTTTATTTATATTACAATTTTACAACCACAAGATTTTTATTCATCTTGAGGAGGTATGTAGAATGATGACGTCGACATTGTTCACTCTTGCCACTTCCAGACTGTTGTATATAACTTTAAAAAGGCCTTAAGTACTGAAGGGGTTAGGTACAATGTCTAGTAACCCTTTCACTTCAGTACATCATTTGCATCCTGAATAAAATCGTTTGGTGGTAGGAGGAATTAAATAAAAAGACGCTGGAGATTAATGAAAAAACAATATCAGCGAGGAAAATAGATACGACTTTTAATAGTGACATACTTAATCCATATAATCGCAGAACGTTTATTTTTTCTCTCACTTTTCTGGCGATTTTAGTTAGATTAGGGAGGCCTGTCGTGGTGAAGGGGTTAGTTAGGTACGTATCTAACTCTTCCAGCTCGAAAGAAAAAATATTTTAGGCTGAATAAAACCGTGTGACAGAAACAGGAGTATATACAAAAGACGTCATGGTAGTGAGGGAGTTAAAGGAAAATAAAAGAAAAAAAATAAAACTGTAATGTTACATAAATACGAGATCAGTAGAAGGTTGATTAAAAAAAAAAAATAGAATAAGCAGTGATGAACAATTATTTGATGGGAAATGAGCAAGCAAGATGTTAACGAAGGAAGGCGTTACAGGAATCGTTCTACTTTCTTGAAAAATTAAGTAACGGGATAGACTGTTTTTAATAACACATTGTAGAAAATTATTTTAAAAGTATTTTTTGTGTGTTTGTGAAAAAAGAACAAAAATGAAAACTAGAAAGATGAAGTGGAGAATTTTTTGAACATGGTAGCATTAATTAGCAATATATCTATATCAATCAATCAATCAATTAATCTATCTATCTATCTATCTATAAGGCATGTGAAAGGAGAAAGAAAGGAAGGAAAAAATGTGATAGGTAAACAAAGAACGAAGAATATAAAGATAAGAGGCAAAAAAAAAATATTTATAGTGAAAAAGGAAAAGCCATGGAAAGAGAAAAGACAGCATAAACAGATAAAAAGAATGTTAAGATAAACAGAGAGAAGAGTGTGTAAAGGCTTGGAAATGAGAAAGAAAGAGACTGATAAAAGAGGAGATAAACAGCAAGAAAGCAAGAGTGAAAGAGAACGTAGGAATTTGCTGAACCACCGAGGAGGCGAAAACTCGAAAAAAAAAAAATAAATAAATAATCGAAGAAACAACAGTGACATCCCAGCGAATATAAAGGAATGAAAAAGTCATTAGAAAACTTAAAAAAAAAAAAAAAAAACTAAAAGAATCAAAACCCTCGTTCAGTCTTATGTTTTAAGTATGAAATAAAGTATATAATAATGAGCTCATATTAATTACCAACACAAATATTTAAGCTCAAAGTAATAGCCGGCAAGAGTAACTGAGCTCAAAGTAATAACAAAGGAAGAGTAACCGCGCTGAAAGTAATAACAAAGGAAGAATAACTGAGCTCATAGTAGTAACCAGGGAGGAATAACAAGAGAAACCCGATATTATTGCTGGTGTGAAATATGTTACGAGAAAATGTATATGAGAAAAGAGAATCATGAGAGTGAGTGACGGAGAGGCCCCGTTTGCGTGCGCGTGTGTGTGTGTGTGTGTGTGTGTGTGTGTGTGATGAATATACAGTGAACTGATTCTTGGAAGATCTGAAGATAAGTCAGTTTGCACACGTCTGTACTGTTTGCATAAAAAAAATAATCAGTACACAAGAGGAAGTAAGAAAGTGGTGTGAAAAAACGATGGAAAACTTTTAGAAAATGAAACTCGATGAGCATACTTTAAAGGTTAACGAAAGCGAGAACAAAAACAAACAAGAAAACCGAGAAAACAGGTGAAAACATATAAAAACCTAAACTCTGGGAAAACAAGCGAGGAAGACAGAAAACCGATGCAGAGAGAAGTACCACAGAAAACAATAACAGTGAAGAAAACACACGAGGAAGACAGAAAAGGATTAAAAAAAAAACGAGTGCACAAGAGGAAGACAGGAACCCAGAGCGAAAAGATATTAAAACCTGAAAACCAAGAGGACAGAGAGAGAGAGAGAGAGAGAGAGAGAGAGAGAGAGAGAGAGAGAGAGAACAAAACAACAAAAATAAAAAACCAGGCAAGAGTAAACCGAGAAACCCATTGCTGTGGTGTTGGTGGTGTGAATGGAACCGACACTCACATCCCCAGCCCCTCCTAGCCCTAGCCCTCTCCTAGCCCCCCCTCCCACTTCTGTATATAGCCCCTGTAGCCCAGACCTGATTCATGTTCTCTGCCACACGTTATTGTTATTGTTAGTGTTAGTGTTATTGCTGTTCTATTTGTTGTAGCTGCGTTGCCCTCCTTAAGACTACCACGGCCAGCACCCCTCCTTCATCTCACTCTTTACAAAGGGAGGTGTTGGGGGGGTGTAGGGGGGGGTGTTACCAATAATAGAATTAGGTGGGTGTTACAGTCTGTCCGGGTAGATTAAGGTGTACTGGGAGAATAGACTCTGTTTTTATTTCTCTCTCTCTCCCAGTAAATGAAGGTATATATACTGAGAAATTAAGGGTATACCTGTGTTGAGTTTGTGTGTGTGAGGGTTTGGGTGTAGGTGTGGGTGTAAGTGTGGGTGTGGGTGTGTGTAGGGGGGGAATGTGTGTGTGTGTGTGTGGGTGTGTGTGTGTGTGTGTGTTTATCTACTGGGGGGATCAGGTTTACCATTACCCTCATTACAGTTTATTATTTTTCCGGTAAATGAAGGTAGCTGCCGTGTACTGGTAGAGGAAGTAGATGAGACCCTCCTAGTATTGGTGTGGCGGGGGTGGGGGGGGGATGGGGAGAGTGTTACCTATAATCGCAGTATATTGTTGTAGTCACAATATACTGATATAGTCTGCCCTGGAAAATGACGGTATAGTGGTAAATTAGAGTCTTTTGGTATATTGAGTTCTCCTGGAAAATCAGAGTGTGAATTGTACCTAGGTTGTCGTATTAAAAGATCCCATGGTAGACTTTCCCGTAGTTGGATAATATCGTACAGCATTAACCAGAATGAAATATCAGAGTAAGAGAATATCAGTAAACTGGGTAAATATTGAGCACTTGTGGATACGTGTCTTCACCACGATGATCTGTATTTTATATTTGTTATCCTAAATGGTTTTCTTTAGCTTATCAGAGACTTTTCTAGGACTCAAGAGGGGCTTTTTAGTGACAACAGTGCATGGGAAAGTGGACGTGTTGTGGTGACTTCGTGCTTGTTATAGAGTGCACAGTGTCGCTGTTTTTATTTTTTTACTGCAGAGTGCAAACACATGCTAACATAATTATGACGGGGCATACTGCCAGCACTCACTGTGAATTTTCCCAAGGATTAATATGAACCCAGGCTTAGGACGAGAGAGATCGGGAAAGAATCGTGTTAACCACCGAGCCTCTCGATTCCATTAAGACCCACAAGATCCCATTTCTCATCTTTCGGTTCAAGATTTGCACCCAAGTTCGCTTCTCTAGTCCGAGTCGTGTCATTTGATATCTCAAGATTCAGTTTTCAAAGATAACCTGATCATGCCATAGATTCTTTACAGTCCGTGTTCTGGATGGAATTTACCAGCTGCTGTGACTAGATGCTTTTTCACTGGTAAAGCCTGTGGACCATGGATCGATGAAACCTTGTCATGGTGGATTAGAGGGAAAGTAGAACCGTTACCTGTATAGTACTCATATGTTTGCACCTGAATAAACAAGCTTCACTAATACCTGGAATATACAAGCCTCCTTACTTGTATATTCCTTCCTTCGAAGGAAATATGACATCCACAATACACTGATGCTTTGTTCGGCTTGAGGTTATTAGACACCGTGCATTTCGAAAACTAACAATTTGACGGAAACATTGTGGTTCTAGTCTGTTGATAACAGTCATGAGGAGAGCATATCCAACGCTTGAGATCTGTGTGCTTTCCACACTTGGACGAACAAAACCACTAGGCAGAGAAAAAAAATATATCACAGGGTGAACGAAACCACAGAATCGTCCTTACACAATCACGGAGCAGCTGGTTCATCAGGAAAAAAAATAATGTAGTATTTCCAGTAAACGTTTGGGGAACAGAGACACCGAGAAGATTAAGAACAGAAGTTATGTTTTATATAAGGTTGCGGGGTGTCGTGTGGAGAGTAGATAAGCTAGAAGCTTTCAAAATATTACCAACAGCCAAGATTTTTTTAAATGCAGTTATGAATAATAGATACCTGATTATGAGTTTCGCATAGCTTCATCATATTAGTTTTGTGAAAGCTTTCGTAAGAGCTAGTTAGGGAAACATGTGCTATAAAGTAAAGAGAGGAACCACCACTGTATGAATCAGTAGGCAAGAGGTATTATGGGTCAGAAAAGTATCGGTGGACAATATGCGTGAAACATTTGGAAGCAGAGAATGAAGGCCACTGAAATATTAGTGTCCGACCTACCACACGCTGGTAACCCTGATGTCGGGAGGTGTCATACTCGTATATCGCCAACTAGTAATATCCTCTTACAAACATATAGCAAATGTTATGTATATATAAACAGACATTGTTCATACACAATGAGACGTTGGTAATGTCAGCAGTTGTTAGAATGTTTTCGGTAGGCATCGGACCCCCTGTGGACCGATACTTCTGTGACCCATAGTACAGCATAAACATCAGTAATAAATATGGAAATAAAGGAAAATTAAGGAGCTGGCAAAAGATAAGAACTCAGAGGAACGTCACTTTTAGAAGAGTGAGTAAGAACATTAGCAGCCAAACGTCGACCAGAGAGTAACTATTCCCTAATACATGAATTGGGAGAGAAGTCGTAGGAGAGTACGGTGGACAGTAAAGATTTGTGGCAGGGTTCATCAGAACGTTTGTTATTAGAAGTTTAGCAGTAAAACCCATACTGAAATCTTGATAACAAGATGGCCAGAGAGAGAGAGAGAGAGAGAGAGAGAGAGAGAGAAATCGGTGTAAACTTTACATTGAGAGAATTCATTGTAAATTTTGTGTGACGAAAGCTTCCTTAATGTTAACCTTGTATGAGGAATGAAAAGAAGGCAGTAAAAAGATATGCCTAAGCTAGATGTATAAGTGCATAAGGTAAAGACGTTGTTGAACAGTGGCTGATGCTGGCAATTGTCACTTTTCTTTGGCACAGGACTAATGAGTCCAGTCCCAAAGAGAGAAGAGTACGAATTGAACATAAATAAGGAATTTGTCTTTTCAGGATAACTTCTTGAGAAAAACAGGCGCATCGCTGGATTATACGCTTTCCTTGAAATACCTAGTATAATCAGAAAAAGCATCACCGGTGTGTGTGTGTGATTATATATATATATATATATATATATATATATATATATATATATATATATATATATATATATATATATATGTATATATATATGTCGTGTATCAGATAAACCATAGCAACAGGCAGAAGGAAGGCAAAAGGAAGATGAAATAAAGTAACAGTACGGAAATGTCAAGGATGGAACTTGAAACAAAAGTCTGAGCGAAGGGTTCACAGTTATCAGAGGTTTATCAACAAAGAGGCAGCAACAGACCCATCTGAGTGGCTATAAGGAGGGAATGACGAAGACGTTAAATTGTTAGAGAGTTATTTAGTCAAGTACTACATTGCTTATTTAGCTGTTTATTCTCTGTCTTGCAGCATGCAAAGATCATTACTTCTGTAAATGTGTTCGTTTACTCCTATACCACATCTTAACCCTTCCGCCCCCATCTTTACCCTTGTGTCAACCAGAGCATTGTAGTTAGTCAACGATTTATTAGTATTTATCATTTGGCTTTCTGTTAGCATTGCAGTCTTCAGCTTCTTTTTTTTTTTTGTTAGATGCATCTTATCATCTGAAACAGCTTCAGAACCATATGTTTAATTTTTAGCGACAGTGCAGATCAAGATATTTTTTCGCCCTCTTACTGCACTAGTCTTTTCTGAGCTGAAGATCATCTGAAATTAACTGGGATATAATGCATGCTTTGTAATTCGCGGGAGGTAGATTGAAAAAAGAAACACAGAGCTGAAATAATAGCTTTTTCTTTTTTCTTTTCTTTTGTGTGTGTGTGTGTGTGTGTGTGTGTGTGTGTGTGTGTGTGTGTGTGTGTGTGCGTGTGCGTGCGTGCGTGCGTGCGTGTGTGTGTGTGTGTGTGTGTGTGTGTGTGTGTGTGCGTGTGCGTGCGTGCGCGCGTAAACAGCTCTTTCTCGGGTATGAACACTTTTCGTTGCAGTTTGTGTTTATTGACCTGCTTGAGACCATAGGAGGCCAGGACGAGGCCACACGAGATAACACGAGACCTACACGAGGCCAGATGAGACCACACGAAAACTGTACGAGACGACACGAATCACACTATGCCACACTGTTCAGGACCACACCATACTGTACCACAATATATCACCCACATAGACACTATACCTCACTACGTCACACGACGACAATCTAGTATACTGGACTACACCATCATACTGTACCAGACTATATCACTGTGCCACACAAACCACACTATCGCACCACAGTGACACTAACGCATGACGCCACATTATACCACACTACCACCCCACACCACACCAAGCTACACTGACCACACCAGACCACTCTACACCATTCTGTAGCACACAATTCTACACCATACCGCGCTATTCCAAGTCCTCGGCGTGGCTTGGTTGGGTGCAGGGTGTGAGGGAGACGGGAAGGGAATCCTGGGCATAAAACTGCTCTATCTTAATAGGTTGTTGACAGAGGGAGCTGGGAGGTCGCCGCTGCTGGATACACACAGTTCCTTTACGGCTTTCTTTTTCCTCTTTCCTACCTCCCTTCCCCCCCGTTCCCCTTGACTCAACCTAGTATCCCTTGACTCAGCTTGGTATTCCCTGACTCAGTTTGGTGTCTCCTGACTCAACCTGATGCTTCCTCCTGATGCTTCCCATCTCATTTTGGTATCCCCTGACTCAGCCTGGTATCCCTTGACTCATCTACGTATCTGTTGACTCAGCCTCGTATCTGTTGACTCAGCCTGGTATCCGTTGACACAACCTGGCATCCCCGACTCAACCGGGTACCCCCTGACACAACCTGGTACCCTATGACTCAATATGGTACTCCTCGACTCAAGCTGATACCCCCTGACTCAACCTAATGCACCGTGCCTTAATAATCCTCAACTCAACCCGCTCTCTTCTGATCCAGTATGGTATCTCCTGACTCAGTCTTATGCTTCCTGACTTGATATCCACTGATTCCACCCGACTCTTGACTCACTGTGATACCTGCTGACTCAACCTGATACTCTCGTACTTGATGCCTCGCGCGGCTGGTGTCTCCATGTAGTTACTTTAGGGATTTCTGCCGTCTCCCAGCTTCCTTTTGATTCAAGCTGGTACTCCCCTGACTCAACCTGGTGTTTTCTTGCTGATCCCGATACTCCCTGAATCTTTCTAATATCCCTGGCTTTGACGAGGAGCCTGCACACGGTAGGCCTGTGCACCCTGCGAGAAGCAGCAGTGGCGTTCACCAGGAACCAAACCTCCTTATTCCCTGCATCTCGCCGTTGGAAGGGTCCTGGTACGATCCTGGTGAGGCGCTGTCTACAACAAGGGGGTGCCGGATCCCTATATGGTGTATGCAAGATCTTGGCTGTATGTCTTGTATATACTATATTTGTAAGACGGTCCCACAGAAGCAGTTACTTACCTGTGGTCAGCAGGTCTGCTTGGCCAGACAGACCGAGGTTAATCAACAACAGCAAGCTAATATCTGCCTGATAACCCTTGATTCACTCCGATACCTCATGACTCAACCAGATACCCCCTGACTCAACCTCAAACCACGACTTAACTTGATACCCCCTGACTCAAGCTGATATACCATGACTCAGTCTGATACCTTCTGCCTCAGTCAAATACCCACTGCCTCAGCCTAATACCTCCGGCTCAACCTAATAACTCTGACTCAGATTCCCCTGACTCAACCTAATACCTCCTGAATTAGCGAGATGCCTCCTGACTCATTTAACATCCCGTTTCTCAGACTGATTCACCCAAACTAACTGTGGTATTCCTTTCATCTCAGTTCACTCTATCCCTCCATTATTCATCGTCTTCCTAACTATCCATGATTCTTTTAATAATTAAACTGACAACACGTCTGACTCACTCTAACTCGTCTAGTATAATGATGCTTTTATTATTTCTATTCCTTCGATCTCCAATGTATCTTATTCACCTGGGTAAAGGGTCTGTTCTTGCCGTGAGCTTGAAAACGCTATTAATTCTTCATTACAGTGTTTCCTTTCTTTCTTCCTGCCTTCCTTTCTTTACTTTTGCTCGTTTCATATTTCTTTTTTGGCTCCATACGATATTATTTTGCTTATGGAGGCATCTCGTACTGAAAGGGTTTATTACACCCATATTGACCCCCAGTACAAACAACACCAAGCCTGAGAATTCCTCTTAACCCTTTCACAGTGCTTACCGCATTAAAGTATTGTTCTTCCTAGTTTCTGACCATTATATACTCACTCCAATTGGCTCGTTTTGATTGAAGTGATCATAAGCTACCTCCATCATCCCATTAGGTAGACTGATTTTACTATTACCATTATTTTACTATTACCATTATTAATGCCACGAGACTAACTTATAAAAACGGGAGGAACATTTCGTAGTAAGGTGGTTAGGTCAAGGCATCTTCACAATACAAAGAAAGCTCATCTGTGAAGGAAATGTTTTCAGAATTCCTTGGTTTCTCTCTCTCTCTCTCTCTCTCTCTAGATATCGCCACTTTTCTTTCTCACACTCCTCCCTTACTAACGCCTCCATTACCACTACTGCTATCACTACTACCTTTACTTGTACTACCATTACTGCACACTCGCACATTCTCTTTCCCTTCCACCACTACCACCACCAGTTCCCCCCCCCTCCCTCTTTCTCTCTCTCCTGGGCGCCTGTGTAGGAGAAAGCGTAGAAATAAAAGTATCTCTCTCTGACCTTTTCCCTCCGGTTACGTCTCTAGCAAATGTTAAAGATGCATCGTATATATCTCTGGTATGAACCCTGAAGGCCTCGTTGGAAGGTCTCGTGGTGTACCATTAGAAGGCAAGAAGCAAATAAGAGCCGGGCTGAAACGGGGCGTCGGGGGCACATAACCAGGCGACGATTTAATGAAACTTCCATCTTTCTGTCCGCCTAAATATCCTCCCTTTTGATCGTCACCCTCTACTTTCCCCTCCTTCTCTGTCTCCCTCTCTTCCTCCCTCTCTTTCCTTCTTCTCTCTCTCACTTCTCCTTTTTTTCCGTATAGGTTGAGCTTCGGCGTTGCTATACCTTCGATTTTTTATGACATTCTGGTTATGCTTACGTGTATCATGTCCCGGTATGGGCTGATACGACCCCCACCTCCTCCCACCCTCCCGTCTGCCTTTATGGTAATGATTATGGCAAGGGGGTGAAATTTTCGTGTAGTGGAGGAACTCGGCGAGATATTGGATACAACCACCCGGGGGGCCTCGCCAGCCAGCTCTACGGCCTTGCAAAACAGGTATTCGGTGTGATCTCGTAGTTGTCAAGCTGGGTGCGGGATATAACAACTGCATATCAAGCAAGTGGCGTAATGATGGGGCGCTTTGGCATAAATATAAAATGCATTCTTCTCGCCAGGTGCTCGCGAGAATGTCCAATACCCAGAGCAATAATTGTGCTAAAAGCTTTACTCCGCCGGGATTATTGTCGTCATAAATTTGCGGATTTTTTCCCCCGGTGGGTGTAAAGGGCGCGGGAGAGGCTATTGAGTGCAAACGGGGACTATCTTATCGGAACGGCTTAAAAAAAAAAAAGTAAGTAAAAAAAAAAAAAAGTGCACAGCGATACACGGCATTAGAAAGTCGGCTGCAGCAGAAACTCTCAAAATCGGGAAAAATAAAGACTGGGTCATACGCGCCCGGAAAATGCTTATAATGGATGCAGTCCACACCTGCCTTGACGTCTAGTTTCATACTTCCAAAATACGCGGATGCAGTTATGGGCCCGGAGCTGTGGGAGGGGGAGCAGGGCGGCGGATGGGCACGGGAATAGAAGAGGAGGATGTTGGGTGGGGGAAAGAGGAGGGGGAATGAGAGGAGAGGGAAGGGGAATGGGAGGGAAGGAAGTGATAGTGGGGAAGTGGAGGGAGTTAGAAGAGCGGGTTTTAGATAGAGAGGAAGAGGGGGAGTGGGAAAGGAGAGTGGTAGTGAGGAAGAGGGGGAGTTAGAAAAGCGGGTCTTAGATAGGAAAGAGGAGGGAGACTGGGAATCGAGGAAAGTGGTAGTGGGGAAGAGGGGAAAATAGAAGAGTTAGATGGGGAAGGGGCGGATGTTGGAGGCAGAAGTGAGAAGGGATGGTAGTGGGGATGAAGTAAAGGATAGGAGAGATTTTAGAAGGGAAAGTGGAAGAAGATAATAATTGCGAAGAGGGGTGGATTGAGAGAGAAAGTTTTAGAAAGGGGAAGAGAAGGGATGGTAAGGGAAATGTGAACAGGTGATATTAGTGGGTAGGAATAGAGTAATGGAGGAGCATGATGTATGTGAAGGAAGAGAATGAGAATGATGGGGGAAACGGGAGAGAATGATAATAACAGGAAAGAAAAAAAAAGAAGAAAGGTAGAAAAGGAGGAGAATGTTGGGAGGAGGGGAGAAGGGGAGGGGAGGAGTGAGATAGGAGGAGGAGGATAGTGGGGAAGAAGAGGGGAATAAAAGTTCATGGCTTTAGGTGGGTGGAGAAAATGAATATTGGAGAAATGGAAAAGGCGAAGGGTGGTGGGGAATGAAAGGAAGACTGCAGGTTGGGGGAAGGAAGAGGGACAAGAGGAAATGAGGATGATACTGGAGAAGAGAAGAGGAATAAGAGAAGAATAGAGGAGAGGAGTGAAAGAACAGTGTATAGGTGATATATTAGGAAAGGGTGGGAATGCTGAGGGAATAGAAGAAGCTAGTGGAAAAGAAGAGAGGGATAGAGATCAAGATTTAGATAAGAAAAGAGAAGGGTGGGATGCTGGACAAATGGAAGAGGATAATCGTACTTGTAAAGAAGAGAGGAACAGAGACCAGATTTAGGTTGAGGGAAGACGAGGAAGGGGATTGTATCGCCAGTGAAAAGGAGGAAAATGATGGAGAATGGCGAGAGAGAAGTGAGGAAGCAATGAAAAGATGGATGTAAGGCTGGAAAAGAGAAGTGAGAGAAAGTGGAGGATTATAGTGGGACTGAAAAAGGAAAGATATAAGAAGGATTTTGAATGCCGAAAGAGGATCGGTGATTTTGAGAGAGTGAAAAGGATGAGTGGCGAGCAGAGACAGAAAGGTAGGGGAGAGAAAGAGAGAGAGAGAGAGAGAGAGGTCTGTTATACCGGTTAGTCTTGCTACCTCCAGACGATTATATTCATGTCCGAGGAAATCTTATTGTGCAGGGGGCATTCAGACTAACCTTCGAGTTCGAAAAGTCTCTCCTGAACTGAATACTGTAAAATCGTCCGGAGGGAGCAAGGATAAAATGAAGAATATGTCATCTCTCTTCACATTCGGCCTCATCCTCACATTCTCTTTACGTTCATTGCTTGTTCTACGTTCATTGCTCGCCCTACGTTCATTGCTCGCCCTACGTTCATTGCTCGGCCTACGTTCATTGCTTACTCTTCGTTCACATATTGACTCACATTCACAGTCCTCTACCACATTTTACGTTCATAACCACATATACTCTTTTTCATTGTTCTCTCTCTCTCTCTCTCTCTCTCTCTCTCTCTCTCACTTTCACACCCTGTCCTTCATCGACACCTCACATCTACATTCCTGGAATACATTTACCCCCGTTTCCCACATTTACGTTCCACATTTATACCTCTGCTCCACATTTACAACCTTGCCCCACACTTGCACACATTTACACACCTGCCTCACATATTTTTACATTTATTTCGGACTTCTGACCCACATTTACACCTCTACACCAGGTTTGCACACATTTACATCCCTGCCCCACATTTACACACATTTTCACCCCTGTCTCACATATATTTTCACATGCATTTACAGCACATATACAAATCACTCCCACATTTCACTCCTACTCTGCGTTTGCTTTCACTTCGACATCCCTGTTCTCCATTTACACTCCACATTTACATCCCTGGCACATATTTACACCCCTGCCTCATATTTACACACATGTCCCACATTTACCCCTCTACCCTATATTTACACTCACATTTACACCCTGCCCCACATTCCCATCTCGTTGCGACAGCACACAGGCATCAGAGGAAATCCCTTGACGAACACAGGTTAAAGCAAGTTCACCGTAACACACTCACACACACACACAGCAACACTAGAGAGAGAGAGAGAGAGAGAGAGAGAGAGAGAGAGAGAGAGAGAGAGAGAGAGAGAGAGAGAGAGAGAGTGTGTTAACTAGTCAACAAGAGCAACACAGAAAAAGAGCAGGGCAGTAGTGTGTGTGTGAGAGAGAGAAAGAGAACTAGAGAGAGAGATAGAGAAAGTCAACAAAAGTCACAAACAGATGACCCACGCAAATTTGTTTTACTTTTTTTTTTTTTTTTTTTTTTTTGAGGCAGGGGTGAAGGGCCCGGGTCAGGAGGGGGCAGTGCGAAGGGGGGGGACTTGGAGGGGGTAGTTGGGGGGGGAGGAAACGGGAGAGGGGAGAGGAGGTACTGGACCGGGAGTAGGGGGAAATGGGGTTGGTGTATTTATCTGTGTGTGTGTGTGTGGGTAGGTGGGTGGGTGTGTGGGTGTGGGTGGGTGGGTGGGTGGGTGGGTGTGTAGGTGTCAGTAGGGGAAATGCAAACAGAGGGCCCATTAAAAAATTAAATATCGCAGTCAATGAAATCCATCTCTCTCGCTCTCGCTCCATCATCATATAAACCAACACAGAATGAACACACACACACACACACACACACACACACACACACACACACACACACACACACACACACACACACACACACACACACACACACACACACACACACACACACACACACACACCTGCACACAAAACACACGTATCCCCAACTTTTCCCCCCTTTTTTGGAGCACCTGGGTGGGTAGAAAGGGGGGAGATGGAGGAGGAGGGGGAGCAAAAGGGGGGTAGGCTATGATATTTCCAGGGAGGTATTTTGGCCTCGATGTAGGAGGAAACTTTTGCTAATCGACGCATAACAATATATTATCAAATGTGAGACGCCAACAAGTTATTAGCCTGAAATATTTGGGCAAGAGATGGGGCCGATTCGAAGACTTGTGGCGTAATTACTAAGACGGCGAAACGGCCCCTGATTTACGCTTATTCCTCAGGCGAAGATAAGTTGTAATTTATTTCTGGAAGGGTAGGGGGTTTTCAGGGGGTTATGGGGGGGTTGTGGAATGGGGGAGAGAATGAGAGGAGGTTATAAAACTGGAGGAGATGGGGTAAGGGAGGGAGGGTGTTTGTTGTGGGGGTGGAAGAGAGGGAGGTGTTTGTAAAATAAAATAGAAGAGTTGGTAAGGAGGTTTGGGGCTGTTTTGGGGTGTTAAGGATGGTAGTGTACACAGGCAGGATAAACAGGTAATAGGACTTATACTGGTCTAAGGCGAGAATAGTTTTAGAGGAAGACAACTGACCTTAAATATCTCAACTGTATGTTCGAGAAGATGATAAAATAGAAAGCTGTTCCCCCTCCCCCCTCCAACAACACCCTGCATTTGTAAGCCAGCAGGGAAAATGAAAAAAAATACCGACTTTTTTGGAAAGAATAAAAATGATGTATAGTTTATGCAGAAAAGAATGGCGGGGAATTTCCGTAATCAAACTTGACTCTGTGCTACTTACTTTGGAAACAGATATGGAAATGAGTCATAATTAACTCAGTGTTTATCAGCCGTCAGCGTCAGGGAAGAGGGGATTGTGATACTGAACAAGTTGGAGTAAGGAGGGGTTGTTTGAGGGATGAGGGATGGGAGAAGTGTTTGTGTAATTATAGGAATTAGAAACTGTTGTTGAAGGAGGCAAAACTGGGAGTCGAGCAGAACAGGAATGTTAGGAGAGAGAGAGAGAGAGAGAGAGTGGGGTGTGAGGCTAAAGTGTTTGAAATTGTGTTGGAGTAGGTAGATCGGTCTTGTTTTCATTGGGAGGAAGAAAGAGTGAGAGCGATTCTGGAGATGGAAGAGTAGGTGAGGATGTATGTACAGGAAAAATGAGGGATTCGTAAGGTTGAGAGAGAGATGACAGTTTTTTATTGTGAAGAGGGAGAGGTCTGTAGGGAAAAGTAGGTTATGAGGAGGAGGCTTTTGCTGAGGTGAGGGAGTGTGAGGGACTTATAGAGAAGTAAAGAGAGAGGTGGATTTGTAGGAACGAAGGAGAAACGAATTCTTAGAGGCAGGGAAGTAAGAGGGAAAGGAGGTCTGTTCTAGGTGTGTTGGATGGTGGGATATAATTTTTTGGTTGTATAGAGGGATGGAAATTTAAGAAAGCGGCTGAAGAGAAAGGTATGTGCAGGTGAAGGAAATGATAGTTTGTAAAGGAACGTGAATGTGGGTTATAATTTTTTATGGTTGTAGGTTGTACTGAAAGAAATTGTATAATTAGTGAAAAGTGAATAGGTTGTGAATGGGAGAAGGGGTGACAGAAATAGGGATAGTGTAGCTCATTAAGGTGTTTAAAAATGAGTAGTGATTTTCGACGTGTTTCTGTGGTGTACTTTACTGAAAGAGATTGTACAGGTTGTGGAAACGATTTTAAGCTGCAAGAGAGGTATTAAGAGATAAAGTAAATGAGGATGCAGTAATACATAAAGGTGTATCAGAATGAGCTGTGATTATCCATGTGTGTGTGTGTGTGTGTGTGTGTGTGTGTGTGTGTGTGTGTGTGTGTGTGTGTGTTGTAGTGCAAGAGGCTGTAGGGAGCTGTAGAAACGACATAGGCTGTAGGAATAAAAGATCGAGTCCTGGCTTTTCGAGTATGTATAAAAAAAGTGTTGAAGTCTGTGGCAATAGTAGGGGTGAATGTGGGTGTAGTGCAGGAGAGACGGGAAAGTGTTGAAGATAGGCGCTTTTTTTAGAATAGGGCGGAGAGTGTTCGTGGTCATAGAAAAGACGATAGGCTGTTATGTAGTGACTGTAGAAGGGGAGGGAGAGACTGGAGCTTGTGAGGATATAGCAGTTAGGGGAGTAATTGGAGTTAGTTTGTGGGAGTATGTATGTTAGGGAGAGGACCTAGAGGAGAGAGAGAGAGAGAGAGAGAGAGAGAGAGAGAGAGAGAGAGAGGAGTTGGGGAGGAGATTTAGGGGTGAGGAGAAGTGATAGGATGGGAAGGAAAGGGGATTTGAAGAGGTATGGAATGGGTGAAAGTGAGTCTTCTGTCTGGTTCTGTGTTGCCCATTTTTACTTCACCATTTTTTATATTGTAATGAATACGTACCACATGTCGTCCTCTGGTTCGGTAAAGATGGCAGCAGTTTCTGTAAAAAAAATAAGATGTTTTTATCCAGAAGCTCTTAGTATGCAAATATACATTCGTACATAAACTTAAGCGGTGGTGTGTACAGTATATGCATGTAGGATTGTATTGTATGTACGGTGCTTGGGGTAAGAGCACACAGCATAGTATTATTACGTGTGCATGTGGGCGGCACAGAAGCAAGGATATGCTTTAGGTTTATGCATATTGCAGACGATAACATTAGTAATGCATTAAGGCAAAGGCTTATACGTGCGCGGTGATATGAATAATGAAAATAACAGCATAAATATTGTTAAATGAACACCGAAATCTACATCTGATTACGGAACTACTGCCATTGTGCCGCTCTATGGCCGTAACATTTCAAGAGAATAGTGGTGCTCTTTTCCCCCCGGAACTGTGGCGTTATATTAAGGCACAGCACCCAGGCCGGTCATTGCCAGGCCGGGAGCTAAAGTGTTTCCAATAGATTCCCCACATCTGACTCTGAAAACTCCACCGCCATTCCGGCCCGCCCTAACAGTCCCCTCCGTCTTGGTGCTTGTGCCTGCAGTGAATTAAGAATTATTTATTTTACACCTGTGCCGGCAGCGTACTGGAACAATGGGTGAAGCCATAACCCTCCAGCACGCGGGGAAAGCCACCATTGGGGCCGGCGGAGGGAGCCTACTGACAGCATGTAGATTTCCATTACCGTGACACCTCAATGTTACCCCGAGCCGGCGACACTGCAATAATCTGAAAATACACTCACTACCCTCCCCTGCACTGCCCATTGCTACGGGCTTCTAATCGACACCGGTCTCGTTTCGCCAGCCCTTACATATCATTTATAGAGGTCTTATATTTGCCTAAGCCTGATGGAACGAGGGCCCAGGGAACCATGGACGAAGGTGAGGCGAATGGGGGAGGTGCAAAGAAAGGAAATGGTTGGGCCCCTCCTGCTCCCTTTCCTTCCTTCCCTCCCTCCATACATTCTTCCCTTCCTCGAGCCTTCCGTCCTTGTCTTCTTTCCTTCCTTCCTTTCTTCCTTCTTTTCTTCCTTCCTGCCTTTCTTCTTTTCTTCCTTCTTGCCTCCTTTTCATCATTTCTTCCTTCCTGCCTCCTTTCCATCCTTTCTTTCTTCCTTCCATCCAGTCTTCCTCCTTCCCATCCTTTCTTCCATCCTTCCTTTCCCCTGTCTTTCCGGGCGCAACAACAATTTATCTGTTATTGCTTCACCTCTTTGCAACAAATCCGTGGAGGTGCAACAGCCGCCACCACCTCCATCTCCTCGTAAGCGCATCGAACTCAATTCCCAGGACTTGAATCTGTGCATTTTGCCTGGTGGGTCGTTGGAGAGCTTCAGGCGAGGTCAGGTGGGGAGAGGCTTGGGGGGAAAGGGTGAGAGTGTGGGGAGGAGGAAGAGGAGAGGAGGTAGGAGAAAGGAGGAGACAAGAGAGGAAGAGGGGAGGAGGGAGGAGAAAAGGGGAGTCAAGAGAGGAAGAGGAGAGAGGAAAAGAGGGAGGAAAGCGACATTGGAAGAGGGTGAGGGGTGAGATATGGGAAGAGGAAGAGGGAACAGGCATGGGAAGACTGGGAAATGAGAGAGGGAATGTTAAAAGGGGAGAAGGCTGGGGAGTGAGGAAATGAGAGAGGGAGAGAAAGGAAGGGAGGAAGAGAGGAGAGGCATATGGAAAGCAGAGAGGAAGAAGAGGGGAGAGGCCCTGGAGGACTGAGGAATGAAGGGGAGTGAGAGTACTTGGTTGACGATGAGGGAGGGGGGGACATGCATGGGAATATTGGAAGACTGGGGAATGAGGAGAGAGAGAGAGAGAGAGAGAGATGGGCAGACTGGGGAATGATGCTAAGGAAGATGGAGGGAGAGAACAATGCTGTGGAGAGGTGCAAGAGAAAGAAGGGCAGGAAGAGATGAGAGGCATGGCTGTCGTTTTTGAGCAACCCCAGTCTGTTTGACCTAACAGACCCATTTACCACAGGCAAGGAACCACCCATGCCGGACCGACCCTTGCACTGAACTGATGTTTCCTTGCAGCAGACAGTACCGGGGCGCGGGGACTAGTGTGGAGGTTTGGTTCCCGAATGGACGCCGCACTTGCGTCCTTACACCCAGTTAACAGGGCATCATTATAGGCTCCATATCACCCCGTTATTTAGTAATATGGTTACCACCCAACGTTGTAATTGGTTAAAGAAACCTTATGCTTGTCTCTCAGTGTAGAGCCACCTGAAGTGGAAAGAAGTATAATAAAAAGTGACAGGGAGGGTGGAAGAGGACAGCAGACAGAAAAAGAATGATAGAGACAAAGAAGGAAGTAGACAGCACTACATCGTTAGTGGATTGTGGTCGCTACCACCAATCACTATGAAAGACATGGTAAGACTAGGGAATGAGAGAGAGAAAGAGAGAGAGAGAGAGAGAGAGAGAGAGAGAGAGAGAGAGAGAAGCATGGTAAGACTGGGGAATGGTTCTAAAGGAGAGGAGGCTGACTGGGAGGAGGAGAAAGGGAGAGAAAGGAGGGAGGGTAGGGAGAAATAGGGGTGATGCTAGTATAGGGAAAGGGGCCAGCGTGCGTCTGCCTACTCCATCCAGCGAACACGCCATCAAATATTCACGTTGGCAGAGGTCTTGGGAGCCATCCAGAGGCATCCAGCACAGGGTTGGCCTCTCCGGTCCCTCTTACGACACCGACGCATGATGCCTATAGTCCGTCCATATTAACTTGGTGGAGGGAGATTTTCGTCCCTCTTCTGCTTGTTCGTTCACCTCAGCGTGTGGGATATTTTCGTCCTTTTGTAGCTTGTTTTTCGTAGCCCAGTGGTCGATTAAGAAAATGCTGCGGTTCTGTATCTTGTACACGACACTTCTTCATGACTTACTCCATATTCTGGTGTTAATACGTTGTTTCAGCTCAGTATTATAGATGGAAAGATTGGCAGTTTTAGACCAAGTTAAAGTGGACAGATTATAGCAGTAGGAAGGGGGTTTGTGGGGCCAGTACATTAAGTGGGTAGCCGGTCCAACCACGATGTGAAAACTACCCATGGGGAACACCGAAGGAACACCCAGGAGAGTGTCGGGATGAAGGGAGATGATGAACCTAAGGAGAGAGTCGGGTTAGAGAGAGGAAGGGCCCAGGGAGAGAGTCTGCTGGAGAGAGAGAGAGGAAGAACCCCGGGAGAGAGTCGGCTGGAGGGACATTAAGGGGGACGGTGGAGGTAGGTGGCTGCGACAGGGACTTGCGTGTCGGACGGTGATCCCTCCCTGTGATTTGCTGGATAGCCAAGTCCAAAGCTCACTGCCTCCCTCCCTGCCCCTCTCCTTTAACCCACCAGTAACTTTACATTAGAAAAAAAAAAGAAAAAAAAAAAAAAGAGCCTGAAATTTTATGTCAGCTCGCGATCAGAACCGAAAATCTAATCTTGAGTTTGGGTTAAGTTGCCATTTTGTATTTTTCGAGTATATATGGGTGGTGTTTTTGCGGGATAACTCGCACATCTAAAGACGGTCACCTGGACTGGGTTCGTGTTCTTGAGGGCCCTGCTTCACATACACACACACACTGGTTCTTCCATTTCTTCCCCTTCCACCGCACAGCTTGTCGGGTAGGGCAGGGCAGAGCAGGGCAGGTCGGGGCATTGGGTAAACCTGGGGCAATGTAATCATTCTTTGCGGTTTGTTTTTGTCACCTCTTCCCTTGCGAATTGTTTTTATCATTTCCTTTGCGATTTGTTTGTGTTACCACTTTCTTAGCAGTTTGTTTTACTCAGCATTTTTTTTACATAGTGTTTTGCCTAGGATTGTGTGGCCCATCTCATTTTGTACACT
Source organism: Coenobita brevimanus (assembly GCF_032717465.1). Classification (NCBI taxonomy): domain Eukaryota; kingdom Metazoa; phylum Arthropoda; class Malacostraca; order Decapoda; family Coenobitidae; genus Coenobita; species Coenobita brevimanus. The sequence goes on from NC_137019.1 coordinate 10,503,537, forward strand.
GCTTCATAGTTCTCCTACACATGTGCCTTCTCATTCTCTTGTCTTTGAATCCTACCTCACCCCGTCATGAAGGTAGGAATCACAGTTGGGAGGATTGTGATTGTGATTTTACTAATTACACCATTATTTTGTGTTGTTTATTGCACTTTACTTTCCTCTTCTGTGGTACATAAATCCTTTCCATATCGCCATACTCTGTATAAACAACGCACAAATAGATATTAACCAACCACAACCAAAAATAAATAACTAAGAAAGAGGTGTTAGGGAGCTTCCTTAATCAACGAGAATGCGAGCCTAAGACCTCCCCTAACTTAACCCTTTCACTAAGATGATGGTCCCCTAATGTGGCTGAAGCTGATTCCCGTTAGCAAGAATGTAATATAAAAAGCATCATTGTGGTAAAGGGGTTAATGGAGAGATTTTATTAATTTACAGCGACGAAATTATTCTTGAGAAAAAAATCGTTTTCTTTGTAACAAACACAAAAGAGGAAATAAAGAGAATCGTAATCACCATAGCATAGTGAATAAGTACAGTAGGCAGCATAGATATTACCCTCATAATAGGAGTAATTGCAGTTTGGGTATTTAGCAACCGGTTTGGTTAAGAGTGAGGGAAGATGAGGACTGGGATACATGACCCCTGGACAATACAGAAGCCAGCGATAATTATGTAATCAGGGGTTATGGGGTGAAGGGTTGGTTGTATTTAAGTGCGAGGGGAGACGCCACCTCCATCACATATTATACACTCCTGAATTCATGACTTTAATCGACTCATGGTGGAGAGTGAGCCGGGTGGATTATGCGTGTGGTTATGAAAGCACCGGGGGAAATAAAAGTCTTAAGTGTGGTTTTAAGAACCTGTTTGATTTTTTTAATACTATGGCTGTTTCATTTTTTGGGTAGCGTTAGATGATTTTACTGTCGTGAGGAGTGACTTGTAGTGAAAGGGTTGGAAACTGTCTTCATTAGCCCCTCCTGGTCGGTGATATGCTTTTCTCTTTTCTTTCTTTTCTTTTCTTTTACATTTTTTTTTTTACTACTGGTACACGATTTCATTTGCCTTAAGAGAGATCTTTCCATTTCTTATGTTCCTTTCTTTTTCTTTCCGCTTTTCACTTCATTTTTTTTTTTTTTAGTATTGCTACACGATTCTATTTACCCTGTGTGTGATTTTTGTTTTGGTAGTGAAGGAGCAGCTCTAAAATTTCCTCAGCAGAACGAAATGTCTCAGTGTTACTTCGCATAAAATATCCAATCAGAGATGCTATTCGAATCCGTTAAAGAACAGTTAACGAAGGCTACAATGAAACGTCCTCAGTCGGATAAGTCTCTCCTAAGCTGAAAAAATCGTCTGAAGATAGCAAGAATAAAATAAAAATAACATTCTGGCTTGAGGGGATAATATTCCTTCTTAAACCGGTAATATTTTGTAGGTTCTTCAGAATTAAGGACCTTTTGCTGGCTGAAAAAAAAAATAGTAATCTGTGAGTTAACTAAAATAAAGTACAAAAAAAAAAAAAAAATCCTTGCTCTGTAGGGCTTGTAGATGCAAAATTTATAGATTTGTTTCTGCTGTTGTAACACATGAACAGGACCAATTAACATATCTGAAGAGAGAAAGGTTGAGAGAAAATGTGTTAGAGACGTGAAGAAAGAGGGAAGGGAAATTAAAGAAAAATATAAGAGAAAGGAAATGAGAATTGAAAATGTTAGAGAGAGAGAGAGAGAGAGAGAGAGAGAGAGAGAGAGAGAGAGAGAGAGAGAGTGCAGAGCCTGTGAAGTAATAAGCATAAATACTTTGCAACAAAAGACAGTCATATGCGTAAATAACACGGCAATAAATATCTGAGGGGGGTCGGGAGTAGCTTAGGTCACCGTGTGTGTGTGTGTGTGTGTGTGTGTGTGTGTGTGTGTGTGTGTGTGTGTTTAGAGGTTATAGTCTTATGTATGTGTTTGAAATGCATGTGGAATATTCATAGATTTGTGCTTGAGACAGTGAGATCTATGCATTTGTGTGTGTGTGTGTGTGTGTGAGCGCGCCCGCGCTTGTTGTGTTCCTGTGTAAAACTTGCATTCTTAATCATTAAGAATTATGACCCAACTGATTCTCTCTCTCTCTCTCTCTCTCTCTCTCTCTCTCTCTCATTTATAGTGTATCTATTTATCTCTTCCTTTCAGTTTAACTGTGTCTGTCTGTCTGTCTGTCTGTATCTCCTGTCTAATCTGTCTACCTGTCTATCTATCCGTCTGTCTGTCTATCTATCTATCCTTCTGTCTATCTATCTATCTATCCGTGTGTGTCTGTCTATATGTTGAAATGCCTGTGTTTGTGAGTTTTTTTTTTTTTTGTGTGTGTGTGTATGCACCCCCTCCCACCCTCCAAAAGAAGGATTGTAGACTGCCGGTTGAGAGTAGCTTAAGCCTACCGTCCAGTGGGTTCACGATTCAGATGAACCCAGCACTACAACTACTCCTGCTGCTAGATGTGTATGCATGTATGTCTCTGCCAGTGCCTGTGTAAGTAATAGTGTTCGTGTGCACGTAGGAAAGTTTTCATGAAAGGGAGCGCAGTTGTTTGTGTACGTTGATGAATGTTGTGTGCATGATTAGCCGGGTAAGGTGTACAGGGCTGTGTGTTTGTGTGTGTGTGTGTGTGTGTGTGTGTGTGTGTGTGTGAGTGAGGGTAATTGCGCTTGTGAGTGGTTGAGTATTTTTGAAGGCGCTGAGGTGTTTGTGGGATTTGAGTTTTATGTGTGTATGTAGTTTTCTTTATTTGCACACTAATGAGCATGAGAGTTTGTAAGCGTCAAGGTGTATTTGTGAGTGTGTGGGAGGGGGGTTAGGTGTGTGAGGGAGTTATGTGTGGGGGTTGTCTGTGGTGAGGTTGTGTGTGTGGGGGGAATGGGTGGGTTGTGTGTGTAGGGGGATGGGTAGGTTGTGTGTATGTAAGGGCGATGGATGGGTTTGGTCTGTGTGTGTGGGGGGGTTGTATGTGTGTGTGGGTTGTGTTTGTGTGTGTGTGTGTGTTGTATATATCTATGTATGGGTGTGTGTGTGGGGGGGTGTCTGTGGGGGGCTTGTGAGTGCAGGGTGGCTGTGCGTGGTGGAATTGTGTATGAGTGGGCAGATAAACTTTCAGAAACGTAAAAAAAAGAACACAGGAAAACCCTCCATGTAATACGATAATACTGTAAGACAAGCGTGGAAAGCAAGTGTAAATCAAAGAAACAAGTGAACATAGGAAGGAAATAGAAGTTGTACAATGGAAGAATAAAGGCAAATAAAAAATGTGAGGGTATAAAGTAATAATTAAAGTAAGCTCAGGAACGAAAAAATTATAATGATAATAGAATCTGTATAGAAAAAAAATATCAAAAGCTCTTCCAGGCCATTCCACATCGAAAAACAAAAAGACTTGGAAAAACTGAAATGAAATAGAATAAAATAAGGAAAAAAAGCACGTAAGGAAAATATAAATGAAGCAGAGTAAAAAAAAAAAAATGAACTTATTGGAGATCGAAATGAAAGAAAAAACAAAATCGGTTCTCAGTCAGCCAGCATGGAGTCCAAGTGAGGGGGAGTAGAAGCCCTGTGAGTTAATTCCCAGAGCCTGTAAACCTTGGATATAAGCTGCCAGGTCTCATGCTAACCCTTACACACACACACACACACACACACACACACACACACACACACACACACACACACACACACACACACACACACACACACACACACACACACACACACACACACACACACACACACACACACACACACACACACACACACACACACACACACACACACATTGTACCCATGCGTGGAGAAACAGTATCATTTCCCTGTGTGTGTGTGTGTGTGTGTGTGTGTGTGTGGTTTATTTATATTCCGTTTTCTCTTTTTTCTATGTTGGTTTTCCCGATTTCCTGCTCCTTTTGTGTTTTTCTGTTCCGCCTGCTTCTGATTCTTTCGCTTGTTGCTTCTTTTCTTATTTCCATTTTAGCATCTACACTTTTTTTTTCATCTTCTTTCTTTGTTTTAATCTTTCTGTGTATTCTTTTTGTTTCATAGTGTTCCTTCATGTCATCCCTTTTTCTTGTTAATTCGTCACTTTTATTTCTTCTGATCTATCTGCTGCTTCTTGGATCTTTCTCTGTTTTCTCTTCTTTCCTTTTTCTTTCTGGCTGTTCTCTACATTCCATTTTCCATTCCTTCTTTCACATGTCTCTCTTCTCCTCCTGTTCCATTTTCCTTTCTTTTATTCTCTTCTTTGATGCTTCCTCATCCCTCCTCCTCCGTTCATCTTTTTGTTTATTCTCTCTTTATAATTTTCCTCATTCGTTCTCCTCTATTTCTGCTCACTTGCCTCTTTCCACAGTAATTTCCTCTTCCTCTTCAGTTTTCCCTTTTCATTTATTTTCTCCTTTTATATACATCATTCCGTTTCTCATCCACTCAACCTTACATTCCCTATTCACACTACCTCGTCCTTTTCTTCACCCTTATATTTCTTGTTCATTCCTCCTCTTATTCTCCTTCCCATTCCTTCCTTCTACTCGCACCTCTTCTGTTATTGCTGTATTTTAGTTCCTGTTTCTTTTGAGTCTTCCTTTCGTTTCCCTCTTTTCATTCTTCCATTTTTTATTCTCTGCCCTTTTCTTTTTTCATATTCTTACCTATTCTCATCTTGTCTTTAATTTTGCTGTTGTTTCTATTACGTTCTCTTTCTTGGCATTCTCACCCAACTCCTTCTTTCTCCCTTCGTTACTCTTCATCTTCCTTCTCCAGTGTTTAGCTTTTCACATTTCCAGTATTCTTTTCCTCTCTTCTCTGCATCCCTCACGCTGTATATCGTCCTTTCTCCTCGTTCATCCCTCCACTATCCTTGTGTCAAATCCCAGTCACTCTTTACATCCCATCCCACACATTCTACATCCCATCCCACACTTCCTACATCCCATCCCACACTTCCTACATCCCATCCCACACTTCCTACATCCCATCCCACACTTCCTACATCCCATCCCACACTTCCCACATCCCATCCTCCACTCCCCACATCCCATCCTCCACTTCCCACATCCCATCCTCCACTTCTCACATCCCATCCCACACTCCGCACATCCCATCCTCCACTCCTCACACCCCATCCCCATTTTGTATCTCGTGCCTTCATTTCCTTCCAATTGTTTTCTTGACATTCTCCTGCCTTCCTCGACCCTCTCCACCTTTCTTCCTGCACACAGTCCCCTCCATCCTCCACTATCTCCTGCAATTCCTTCTCGCCGAACCCTTCCCCACGTTGCCCATATTTCTTCCACTTTCCACGTACTTTCCTCCGTCCTCCCTGTTCATTCCTCCACTCTTTGCGTTTCTGCTTTCTTCTCCTCTCCACGTACATTCCTCCACACTCAACTTCTTCAACCTCGACCTGCTTTCCTCCGCTGTCCACCTACTTTCCCCCACTTTCCTAGATTCACTCCATCTTGGACCACCTTCACTGATTCTGCTTTACATTGCCTCCCTCCCTGTCGTCTTCCACACGCTATCGCCATCTGCCACTCAACACATCCCTCCTCATCCCCCACATCCTTACCCCTCCCTTGTTCCTGCTACTCCCTCATTCCTCACATCTCCCCCTCCTTCCCCACACCATCCCTCTTTCCCTATATCCTCCCTCATTTCCCTCGTCCATCATCACCCCCCCCATTCTCCCTCATTCCTCACATCATCCTCCCTCTTCCTACCTCTCCCTCACGTCTCGCAATGTCCTCCACTCCTTGACGCTTCCCCCAAACCTTCCCACAGTCCAGCTCATTCCTCTCTCATCTCCAGTATTCTCCCATTCCCATCTCTGTCTCACCTCCACACCTATTCCCTTCCTAGTCCTTTCTCATCCTCACCATTCCCCATCACATCTTTCCTCCTCCCCTCTCTTCCAATTCCCTCTCCACTCATCCCCAGCAACACCCCCACCCCTCATATTCCCATCAGCCTCCCTTCCCCACTCCACTGACATCACCAGTCTCCTCTTCTGCACCTTTCTCATTCCAAGGATTCCAACTCGCTCCCACTGTCAATAATCCCCCTTCCCCTACTCCCCATCCCTAATGATTCTCTCTCCCCCACTCTCCTCTCATTCCAAGCAATTCCACCTTCCCCACTCCTCTCATCCCTAGCAGTCGCCCATCTCTCACTTCACACACAACACAATCCTCCCCACCCCTCCTCCCCACCTTCCATCTTCCCCCCACCCCCCTCCCCACCCTCCCTACCACTCCCCAACACCCCCACCGCCGCCGACATTCATACCTCAACACGAAAAAAGAATAAAAAAAAAGCCAGAGAAGAAATAACACCGAGACGAGGAGGAACTTTTAAGAAGAACAATTTGCATAAACGTGGCTCTTTTGTTGGTCCGATAATTATGAACATGCCGGCTGCCCCTACACCCCCGCTGCCCCCACTCAACAAAAGCAACGCCACTCAACCCCCACCCCCCAAACCCCCCACTCCCGGGAACCGAAGCCCGCGGGATAAATCTGGGCCCGAGTTACGGCGCTCTATATGTTGCCGGTTGTTGATTACCACCGGTAGAATTCTCCGGTGTCGATAACCTGCTAGGGCTGTGTGGTGGTGTGCTGTGTGGGAGGCGGCTGCATACACGGATACACTGACATAGGCTACATGGATATATGCTCACACACACACACACACACACACACACATATATATATATATATATATATATATATATATATATATATATATATATATATATATATATATATATATATATATATATATACACACACATGAACATATATGTATTTATATATTTTTACATATGGGCTGTATACCGATATATAGTTTTATGTATTTAAAAATAACTGTACAAGGACATATGGGCGCAGATAATGTGGAGAACCTGTGTACTGTACATATAAGCAGTGATAACCCCCAACACACCCACGCACACACATGCATATATGTGCATTGCTAAAATAACACAAACGTAATGAAGCATATGCGTACATGAACCTGTGCCGTACACAGCAAGAGAGAAGCAGCTGCGTGTGTACGAACATTAATGTAAGCGGTTGTGCATGCACACACATATTCATCCGTACAGATATATGCGTAAAAAGATATACAAGCAGACATCGCAAGCACATGCATACAGAAGAAATAGGAGAGAGAGAGAGAGAGAGAGAGAGAGAGAGAGAGAGAGAGAGAGAGAGAGAGAGAGAGAGAGAATATCATGTCCTTAAGCACTTGCAGAATGCCTGAATATGTACAGAGTTAGAGCGATGGATAGGCGAATGGAAACTTTTAAATAGTAATAGAAGTGAAAAGAATGTTAAGGGCAAACAGAGGAGGTAATTTAACTTAGAGGGATGTCAGTATCTTATAAAGACAATTCGACCAGTTGATAACCAGATAAATAGACACTGATAGGTTGATAGAAATAATAAATAAATAAATAAATAAATGAGCTAGTTTTTTATTGAGTGAGAGTAGTGAAGGCATGTAAATATATTAGCAGAATAATAGATTAATATAGTTAGAGACAGAATGAAGGATGTGAATAAAAAGAATTAAAGAGAGGAGGGAAGTGAAGTTGGTGTGGGTAGACGGATGGATGTAAAAGATGTAAATCGATGAAAGTAAAGAGGGATGAATGAGTGTTTTACGGTGATGGAGGTAGATGAGAGATGAATAGAGAAGATAAGAGTAAATGAGAGTCAAGAGACATGAGTGAGTGAGTGTTAAGGTGGTATGGATAGATGGATAGATAAACAGAGAAACAGATAGATAGAGAGATGAATGGGTGGGTGGATGGATGGATGGATAGATGGGTAGGTAGAATTACAGACAGGTAGACAGATATGAAAGACATGAATAAATATGAATAACCTGGCGTGTGAGTGAGTGAGTGAGTGAGGATGGTGGTGTGGAGAGCAACCCTTTTTATCACTGTCATAAGTTCAATTAATTCTTCACTGGTATTGCTGAGGGTCACCTTATTAGTTGATATTGCTCTCTTCCGTGGTCCGCTATTTCCATTTTGTATACCACATTATTTAACTTTCCGTACGATAACTTTTCTTTTTTCTTCTCTCTTTCTAAAATCAAGCATCAGCAGAGACATAGGGTAGTGACGGGTTAGATAGTCTTCAGTAACTCCTTCAGCATGAGAGTACATCAGAGAGCAGAAATAAAATATCGTGTGTAAATATCAAGAATTAATCAGTAAAGGACGTCATTGTGTTGAAGGGATAATAATATTCCACAGGTATTACTGAGAGTTACTTTATTACTTGATATTTCTCTGTTGGAGGGTAAGATATTTCCAATTTACATATTTTTCAATCATGTCATTACGTTGAGGTCAGTGTTTTTTAATCATGCCACAACCAGAGAATTTTATTGAGAATATTATCGATTTTAATGGAGATTTGTAGTCCTAGTAGCGAAGGAATTAGTGAAGTCTACATGTAACCCCTCAAAATGTACCCCAAGTTGAATATAATCGCCTGAACACAATAGCAAAACATTAATAAAACAGAAATAATGTGGTATTCAAGAGGCTAACTGCTCCATTCCCAGAGGTATTCCTTGATCTCGTGAAATATACTGGCATCAGCAAGAATGTTAAGTAGTGGTAGTGAAGGCGTTGATATCTCGCCTACCTTATGGTGTATTACCCTCTCCCTACAAATGATCTTTTATTGTAATGACGTGTGGTCAGTCCCGGGTCATATATTGCCATCAGTCCCTTGGTAACATTCATTTTTGCTTATGTGGTTACCGAGTCATTTTAATGTTAAGTAGTTCAATTGGTGACCACTCTCTCTCTCTCTCTCTCTCTCTCTCTCTCGAACAGTCGTGGTGTTAAAAAGCAATAAAGAGTAAACAGATAAGTAAAAAAGTTAATAACTAAATAAAGAAGGTAGATACTCGCTGGGCAAAATCAAAGGTGAGTGCCGATTTTCCGACCGTTTCTTCAGAAGTATTGTAGGCCCAAGATGCCTCGAGAGGTGATTGAAAACTCGGAACTACAGGATAAATTTATGGTAGCAAGTATCTACATTGTATCCATTAATCTGTTTATTTATCTATCAGTCTACCCATCTATCTGTCTATCTGTTTGTCTACCTGTCTGTCTGTATGTCTATCTGTCTGTCTGTTTGTCTCGATCTCCATATCTCCGTCTTTCAGTAAACAGTAGGCTATATATATATATATATATATATATCTATATATATATATATATATATATATATATATATATATATATATAATTTGCCAGGTTGAAACAAACTAGTAACCTTGTACACTGGAAAATAATACAAATATATTATATATACACACAGTCTGTGCTCTACCTCTCAGCTCCAGGGGTACAAGAACACACTCGTGCATATCTCAGAACCAAACACAAGGCACACAAAAACACTGGAGCAAGCAAACAAGCACAGTATTTCATGTGAAACAAGCCCGCATACACCACCTCATAAGAAGGCACATAACACTCACTCAAATAAATGGCTGCACACACACACACACACACACACACACACACACACACACACACACACACACACACACACACACACACACACACACACACACACACACACACACACACACACACACACCACAACACAACACAACACAAATGCACATGGAAACATTCACACAAACTTACCAACCATTCCACAAACACACAAACACAAACTCCCTTCCCACATGCACACACTTTGCAATATAAGACAGTCTCCGATCCAGACACCTCCTTTACACGCACAGTAACCCCTTAAGCACATACATAAACGCGTCCCATTAACACCATTTCAGTCCAGACACACACGATCACTAAGAAAATACGTAAATGATGCTCCTTGTGTATCAAGAGGTATGTATATAGGATAGCCATTCACCCTTACAAACACACACACACACACACACACACACACACACACACACACACACACACACACACACACACACACACACACACACACACACAGAGGCACGCGCACGCGCGCGACTCACCCATTTCCCCACGCAACCCACACACACTCGCATCTCCCTCCTTCCCCACACACGGACTCAAATCTCCCCACCCAACCCACACACAGACTCAAATTTCCCTCCCTCACAAACACACCTTCCCCCTCCCCCCACACACACACAAGCACAGGCACAAACGCGGCCAACAGCACTTGCAGCCCTTGACGCAGAGTACCATTTCCGCTAATGTCGGTAAACAATGAACTCCCGGGCCGAGCGAGGTAGTCCCAGCATGATGTATAAGGGGCGTATTTTTGCCAAGGTACCCCGTTAAGGAAGCCCATTTACCCGCACTCCTAACAGCCTCCCGCGCCAGACTAGAAGCGAAGCCTTTGGAAGCATCATTGGGTTCGAACATGGCAGGGTACGAGGAGGTAGGAGGAGAAAGGGGGAGAGTGTGTGTGAGAGGGGGAATGGAGGAGGAGGAGGAGGAGGAAGGGATGGTTGAGTGTGAGAGGATGAAGGAAGGAATGAGGAAGGAGCAGGAGGAGAGAGTGTAAGAGGCGATGAAGGGAGGAATGGAAAAGAGGGAGGAAAAGAAGGAGTGTTTGTAACAGAAGATAAGAATTGGAATGGAGAATGAGAAGGTGTGAGAAAAAAAAAAAAAGGTAGGGATTGAGAATGCATGAGAGAATGAAGAGTGGAATGTAGGAGGAGGGGAGGGTGTGTGGGAGAGAGTAAAGGGAGGAATGGAGGAGGAAGAGGAGGAGATTTTGTGGGAGAATGATGATAACAGTGAAGGAGAAGATTGTGTAAGAGAAGAGGACGGAAGGAATGGAGAGGGAGAAGTGGAGTGTGTGTGAGAGGAAGTGAGGAGGAAAGAAATATGAGGGGATTCTGTGAGAGAGGATGAAGGAAGGAATGAAGAAGAAGGACGTGAAGGAAAGTGTATGACAGGATGATCAAGAAAGGAATGGAACAGGCATGAGAGGAGGAGGAAAGAGTTTGTGGGAGGGAACAAAGGGAGTATAAGAGAGAGGGAGTGAGAAGGTAGGAGAGTGGGAGAGGAGGGAAAGGTGGAATGAGGAGTGGAAGAGGAGGGGGAGGAGTAGGAGGCAGTATGAGAGATAGGATGTGACGAGGTGGAGGAGGAGGTAAAGAGAGAGAGAGAGAAGATAAGGCAACAAATGGAGAAAGAGGTAGTGTGGGACAGGGAATAAACGAAGTGGAGGAGGAGGAGGAAGCAAAAATATGAGAGAGAGAGAGAGAGAGAGAGAGAGAGAGAGAGAGAGAGGATCTACAATAAGTAATGAAAAAGAGAAAAATAGAGAAAGGAGAGGAAGGAGGGGTGGAGGAGGAGGGATAATGGAGGAAATGTAGAGGATGGAGGAGGAGTTGTATGAGAGGGAGGAAGTGGGCGGAACTGGAAAAGGAAAAGGAGGAGGAAGAGGAAGTGGTGTAGCAGTAGGGATTGGGGAAAAGGTGGAGGAGGAGGAAGAGAGAGGGAAGAAGAAGAAGAAGAAGAAGAAGAAGAAGAAAAAGAAGAGAGAAGAGAAGAGAAATAAGAAAAAGGAAAGATGATACTTAGAGAGAGAGAGAGAGAGAGAGAGAGAGAGAGAGAGAGAAGTGGGAAAGACTGTAATTGGAGAAAGGGGAACGGAAAGGAAATAAGAGGAAAAAAAATCCGGGTGTTGGCGAGATGCAAGTCAAAGGGAAAGAGGCGATACGGAAGGATGTAGAGCGGGAAAGAAAATGGAAAATAGAGCTTGGAACGAGGAGCTTGGCAAGAAAAAGGTTGAGAGAGAGAGAGAGAGAGAGAGAGAGAGAGAGAGAGAGAGAGAGAATCAGTCGTCATAATTCGTAGTGATTAAGAATGTTAGTTTTACACACGAAGACAACCATTCTCTCATTTTAATATGCTTAGTTTCATTCACATGTGGAGAATCTTTTCATACTGGTTACGTTAGACTCCTTCACTGCAAGAAACCTACCTTAAACTGAACACAAAATCGTCTAAAAGGAACTAAAATAAACCCGAAAAAAACCACGTGAATAAAACTGTCTGGATGTATAGCCAGAAGAAATCAGTAAAACGCAGCTGAATAAAATCGTCTGGGGGGGAGGAGCCAAAATATGTCACTAAAAAGCAGATGAATAAAATCGTTTTGGGGGAGTTAAAAACCAACCAGTAAAATGCGTCGCCGGGCTGAAAGGTTAAACTAAAAAAAGAAATAGGAAATTGTCTAGTGTACCTTGATCAAATTGAAAAAAAATCACCGTACAGAATAGATTAATAAGCAGGATACCGTAAGACCAACGAGGACATGGCTTCTTGTATATTTATCTGGAATAATTACAGAGTATTGGCTTTCCCTAATTTTATGCGGGAAAATTGAATAATAATTGAATTTCGTGCAAGCCGGAAATTAAAACCTTGACTGTATAATGAAGAACTGGAGCCGTGTTTGAGGGAGAGGTTATAATGGAAACGTCGAGGATGATAAAAGGAGAGAGAGAGAGAGAGAGAGAGAGAGAATTTAAGGAACGTTTTTAACTTGGGAAAAAAACGTTTGATTGGTGAGAATTTTTACGAAAAATCCGTCTCTTTAACAAGGATTTAGGCATCTTTAGTTTTAGTCAGATATTCTTAGTAACTTCCTTTTCAGTGCAATGTTTCTTCACACATTATCACACTTGTATGGATCAGGTGTCAGATGCAAAGAGTGACTTCTATTCTGTGCATTTTATTTATGTAATTGGTATGGAATTGATGTTTTTGTCGCGTGATTTTAAAGCCCTCCCTAACTTTTACCCATCTGCCCATCTGTGTGTATCTGGGTATCGTGTGTGTGTGTGTGTGTGTGTGTGTGTGTGTGTGTGTGTGTGTGTGTCTATACAAGAGCGCTTACAACAAAGAATCAGTATTTACTTATCCGTTATCCCTTTCCTTTTCCAGGTGTTTACCCCTAACATTGTCGTAGGTCCCCCAGAGAATTTATGACATGGCGAAAAATTTCTGTCGGGTACATCTGTCTGCGGTGTGTGGTGCTGTGATGTATCTGTGAGTGTGAGGGGCCGCAGTTAGCACAGTATCGATTGGTAGAGACACATTACTTTTGGGTCAGTGGAGGAGGAGAAAGGGAAGAGGCTGGAGGGATGAGAGGGGGAAGGGAGACGAGAAGATGGATAAAAAAAAATAAAAAGGAAAAAGTACCGTAGCCAGTAGGGGTATGAAATGACAGAAGAATGGAGGAGGGAAAAGAATGGTAAAAAAAAAAATAATGGTAAGTATAGTAGATAGGATGGAGGATGGGAAGTTAGATGATCAGAGGATTAGAAAGGGTGGGGACTGAAGGGGCGTGAGAGAGAAAGGAGTTGAGAAGATGGATTAAAAAAAAAAAGTGGAGGAAAAGCACCTTAGTGATAGGGAGGGGTATGTGGAATGGCGGATGGATGAGGGGAAAAGAAATGGTCAGGGAAGTGGCTAGTAGGATGGGAGTGGGAAGGGAGACGAGAAAAAAGATTAAGGAGGAAAAGCGGTAGGTTAAGTAAAGGAATTATGTAGAAAGGGGTATGGAATTATAGGGAAGATTGAGGGAATGTAAAGGTTAGAGAGGTGAATGTAGGGGTGAGAGTGGGGATGAGGATAAAACCAAGGAAAAAAAAAAGCTAACAAGAGGAGAGAATAACAGAAAACAGGAGGAGGGGAAAAAAGGAAGGAAAAAATAGAGGAAATGTAGATAGGGTAGGGCCATAAGGAGTGAAGGGAAAGAAAAGGTTAGAGAGGATGTTGTAGGGCGTGAGTGAGAAGAAGGACAAAAATTAAGGTAATAATAAGAAAAGGCTGGTATGGGTATAGAATGGCGCCAAAATGGAAAGATTAAAAAAGGAAATAAATTGAAAGGAATGATGGAAATTTTGGATGAAGGAGAAGGCAGAGGAAAGGGAAGGTGAAGGAGGCTGTTGGGAAGAGAGTGAAAAGGGAGCCGAAAAAAAAAAGTAAGTAAGAAAGAGGAAAGACAGGTAGAGGGGAAAAGGAGGGCGGAAAGAGATACGACAAATGGTTGTAAGGATGTGTTTAGAAGAGATGAAGGAAAATATAGAAAAGAAAGTTAGTAGGGGGACGGAAAGACGAAGGAAAGGGAAAAGAGAAAAACGAGGAAGGTAAAAAAATGTGAAAATGGGCTCGAACTATAAAGAGAAAGGATACAAAGAGGCTAGAAAGGTTAAAAAGAAATTGATAGAAAGGAAAGGCAGTGTTATGAAAGAAAGAATTAAATAGAATAGGAAGTAAAGGAGAGAGAAAAGACAAAAAAGCCTTACAGAGACACGGAAAGAAATGTAGAGGAAGAGAGGAAAAAGAGAGGTAGTTAAAATGAGAGAAAAGGCAAGGTTTTGAGAGGGAAGGAAACTGTATAAAACAATGATACGAAGAATGGGAAGGAATGGAAAGGATGTAAAGGGAAGAACAGATGGAAGAGGAAGATGCAACGTCATAAAAGGAAGAGTAAGAAAAAGACGTCAAAGGAAAGACAAAGTAGAAAGGGAGGGAAAGACGTCGGGAAGGAGAGGGAAAGAGGAGATGTAAATAAATAAGGGCACAAGGAGAAGGAGTTAAAATTACAGAAGTGTTTAATGTTAAGTGCTTCTGCCTGAGAATTCTAAAGCCTCTCTCTTTCTCTCTCTTCCACTCTGACTTACTCTTTTGCTCTCTTTCATACAAACATAATGGTGCGCGCGCACACACACACACACACACACACACACACACACACACACACACACACACACACACACACACACACACACACACACACACACACACACACACACACACACACACACACACACACACACACACACACACACATACACTCTCTCTCTCTCTCTCTCTTCAGTGCAGAAACAAAAGAATATAACAGTTCTTTGCCCCACACACAACTCAGCCTATAATTACCGTGGGATACAAGGTCATGGGAGTTCCGCCATTATGGAACCATGTGTGGGCGGCTTGTGGGAGTGGAAGGAAGGGCGTGGGTGTCTTCTGTGGGTGGGAGGGTGGGTGGGGTTAGCAAGGGAGATAGTGAGAATGGAGTGGTTAGGAGGATCGGCCGAGAGAGAGAGAGAGAGAGAGAGAGAGAGAAAGGGGTGGCTCGTGGGGAAGTATCGATTTAACACAATAAATTCAGCAGAGCCATAACGAGTGAACTCCCAACTACAGGGTTATGCCGCCCCCAGGAGAGAGAGAGAGAGAGAGAGAGAGAGAGAGAGAGAGAGAGATTCTGGCTGTCGTCGTAGTAGGAGTTAACCCCTTCTGTACGATAACCATTTTTTATCCCTGCTATCTCTAGACGCGTTGCTCAGTTTAGTGGAGATCAGTTGCCGTGCAGGGTTAATGGAAGCCCTTTTTAACCTCTCCAGTTCGAAAAGTCTCCCCTAAACTGAAGAGAATCGTCTGAAGGTGGCAGGAAGAATATGCAAAAGACGTGATCACAGAACAAATGCTGAGTGGCCGAGACCCGCACACTCCACTCCGCTACTCCAGAGAAACGCACTTAAAATGAGAATGGGTGTCTGGTCTCCTTCAGGGGGGTATTTTAACGTAATTGTTGTACATCCTCCACCCACACAACCACCACCCACTCCCCCGTACCCCACCTCCACCCTCAAAAAATCCCCCTCTCCCCTCTTTCCCCCTCTCCCACCCTGTCAGCTCTCCTCGTCCCCTAGGCCTACCTATCCTGCCGGCTCCCCACTCCCCCTGTCTCCTCATCCACCCCACCAGCTCTTTCCTGAACTTAAGAAATAGTAAGGTATTAGGCAAGATATTAGCGCAAAATGAACATCGTATAGAATTTAGAGTTTTCATAATCCCTTCAGTCAGAGAGATCCTTCTTAAACTGAATAAAATCGTCCTCCACGGCTTGGGTCTCGAACCAAAACTCGTGTCACATGCAGTTCGGGAGGCGTAGAGCGTAACCACTGAGCCACTGTGTCTCTTACTGTGATGGTACATGTTCGGTACTAGCATGATTCTTGTACGTCTGCATCCCACGAAACCACCCATCCTTCTGCGCCCTCTCTCCATCGAAGCTCCTCTCCTTTACCCCCTCCCTCAAATCCCCCTTCCTTCTAACCTTCCCTCCTTTTAACCTCCTCCCTCTAACCCCTCCTCTCAAACCCCCCTCCCTCTAAATCCCCATTAACTATCGCCACTCTTCAACCCTATATCCTCATCCCAGAAACTTCCCTTCCCTCTAACACATTCTCTCTCTAACGCCTCCTCTCTCTTTAACGCATCCTCTCTTTCTAACCCATCCTTTCTCTCTAAGCCCCTCTCCTTTAACCCCTTCCCTCTAACCCCCCTCAATCTCACCTACCCCTTTCCCCTGCCTCCCCCCAACCCTCTCTCCAAGCTCCACCACCCGGCCTTACCTCGGTCGTCTTAAATTATTGTACAATTAAAGGAAGTTATTGGATATCGCCCCCTCCCCCCCTCCGAAAAATATCTTATTAAAACCCACGCCTGGTGTCGCTAGAATGCTCAAAAAGTGCGTGCGTGTGTGTGTGTGTGTGTGTGTGTGTGTGTGTGTGTGTGTGTGTGTGTGTGTGTGTGTGTGTGTGTGTGTGTTTTGTGCACGCGCGCGTTTACACGTTTACTAAGATTGTGTGTGTATATGTTGGTGAGAGGAATATATGTGTGTGTGTGTGTGTGTGTGTGTGTGTGTGTGTGTGTAGGGGGAGAGTGAACGAAAGAGTGTGTGGGTCGATGTTTACTAAGAGTGTGTGTGTGTGTGTGTGTGTGTGTGTGTGTGTGTGTGTGTGTGTGTAGGGGGAGGGTGAACGAAAGAGTGTGTGGGTCGATGTTTACTAAGAGTGTGTGTGTGTGTGTGTGTGTAAGAGAGAGAGGGAGGGGGGGTGTTTGTGAGAGGATGGTGTGTACGTTACTGAGAAAGGGAGGTAGTGAGTGTGAGATAGGGAGGAAGGGTGTATCTGAAAAAGAGGGAGGCGTTGTGTGTGTGTGTGTGTGTGTGTGTGTGTGTTTAAGAGAGAGGGGGGGTAAGGGAAGGAGAAGTGGTGGCGGGGGGCTGGGGGGAGCAATGTATGAGGGGGAGGAGCTGGGGGGAGAGGCGGAAGGAAAAGGGTGGTAACCGAGAAATTGGAAAAAAAAAAAACGTTAAGAGGGAGAGGGAAGGTATGAAGCAGATACACGAAACAAGGAAATAACACTGCATTAACATGGCGTTATCGGCCCCCGCACGTAGAACGGGGGGAAGGGAGGGGGCGGCTTGCACTGGCTGCCTTACGCTAAGAACTACGGTAAAGTCTCTCTTATCCGAAATACACGTAATAGAACCGATGCCTTTTACGGTCCGACTGAAATTTGCGTTACTGTGAACTCCGGAATGGCCGAGAATAACAGCGTCGGTTTTTCACATTTCCGCAAGCTTCACTAAACCGGAGCGCTGCTGTTATCGGCCCGAGCTTCGGTTAACTGAGGCTGTAGAGTACGGATAAAGGGGGGACGGAACATACGGAACATACCTCCCCGCTTAGCGCTGAACACTTCCGAACAGCACTTAGTCGACTATAACTATAACCCGCAGCTGTAAGCGGTTCATTCGGCCTGCGTCTTACGATCTCTCCAGCCCCACGTATAATTGATTGTAGCTGTTGCCTCAGAAAGTGTCCGTTAAACCCGAGACCAAAGGAGAAGAGGGTGTTAATTTTACGTGCCCTTCCTCGTTCATCATCGTTGTGTCCTTCCTTTTCATTGATCATAAAGGGGGTTATTTTACGTTTTGCTTTTTCATCCTCACTTATATCCCCCCGTCCTTCCGTTTTTCTCCCCACCTCCCGGTTTTTCTCTTCCCCTTCCCCCTGCTTTTCTCTCCTCCCTCTTGTTTTCTCCTTCCTTACTTTTTTTTTTCCTCTTTTCACATAATTTTTTTAATATCTAGTCCATCACGTCCCTCCTTTCCATTGATCCAGGTAAGAGGGTTATAAGGGTTATCTCACGTTATTAGTTTTCACCCTGACTTTCCTTTTCACCACCTTTTTTTTTTTTCCCCTTTCCCTTTTTTTCGCTTATATCCCGTTTTTTCCTTTTCTTGCTCCTTTTCCTTTTCCTCCCAGATCTTTCATTTCCCCTGGTCGTTTTCTTTTCCTCACTCTTCCTTTTCCTCCTAGTATTTTCCTTCCCCACCGGTTTTTTCCTTTCTTTTTTTCATCTTCGCCATTCATTTTTATTATCTCACTGTTTTTAATTATCTCAGTGTTGTGTGTTCTCCCATTCACTTAATTAGACGCCTCGGTAGTTCAGTGGCTGTGCTGACGCGTCACTATTCGAATCCAAGAGGCGGGCGGAGGTTTTTCTTTCATGCAGTTCGCTGACAGAGACGTAGGGTGGTCTCCTAAGGCAAAAATGATCTGGACTGCGGTGAAGAGTAGTATGGAATTGGAGTTAACCGCGTCTACCCATGTCCTTTCCCATCCAGTATCTGTCTTTTCCACTAACCAGTTCATCGGCTGTATCCCTCCATTCCATTGATCAGAGTGAAGGAGTGGGGAAAGAGGTTGTTATTCCACCTTTTTATTTTCTCCCTTCTCTCTCTCTCTGCCACTTTCTTTTTCAATATCCATATAAGCGGGTGGACGAGCAGGTGCATAAGAAGGGCCCAGTAGCGCCCAAGAGGCACCGTGAATTACCGGAGTATAGGAAAACAACTCCAGTTAATGTGCACAAAAAAGAACGGTAAGGGTTGCTCCAGCCTCCTCCTCCTTCCTTTCTCTCTCTCGCTCTCTCTCTTTCCTTCACCTCCCCCCTTTTGTTTCTAGTTTTCTCCCCCTCTCTCTCTCAGTTCAGTTTTTTCTATCTCTTTCTTCTCTCGCATAGGTTCTCATCCCTGTCTTCCTTTCTCTCTAGTCTTTCTTCTTTCTCTGGCTCTAAGTAGTCTTTCAGTGCTCTTCCGGTCTCTCTCTCTCTCCTTCTGTCTTTATTTTCCCTCCCTCTAGCCTTTGTGTCCTTTCTTCTTGCAGCTGTTTCTATTCCAGTCCCTTTTCTTCTATCTCTTTCTCTCTTTTCTCCCAATCTGCAGTCAGTTTTCCCTTTTCCGTCTAACGCTCCACATCGTCGCTCCTCCTGTGCACTTCCTTTCCCTTCCCTTTCTCCTCTTTCGTCACTGCTCTCATCATTTTTGTCTTTTTCCCTTTTCGTTTATCCTCCTCATCCACATCCTCTGCAAGTGTCTTCCCTTCTCCTCTTACCCATTTATACTTGTCCTTTTCCATTTTTTTTTTTTTAATTCCGGCCTGCCTGTGTTTCCTTCCTGCCACCCTCCTCTCTTATCACTGCAATTTTCCTTCCTGTTGTATCCTTCTCCCTCTTCTTTCTTTTACACATTCTCTCTGTTTCCCTTCCTTAATTTCTCTCTTATTTTCCACCTTCCTCTCTGCCCTTCTTTCCCATCCTCCTCTCGTCACCCTGCTTTTCTTTCTATTTCCCTCCCTCCTGTCTTCCTGTTCTCCACTCCCTTCTATTTGCGAGTACTTATCTTACTTCTTCCTCTCTTTCCTTTCTTTACAATTTTCACTTCCCCATCTTCCCTTTCCTTTTCGTGTCTCTCGTCCCTTTTGTCTTCACGCCCTTCTTCATTCTACCTCTCTCACTCATGTTTACTTTCTCACTTTTCGTACATTTTCTGTACTGTTCCTTCTCCCTTATCCCTCATTCCTTCGTTCTGCCTAACTCTCTCCCATCTCCCTTTCCATTCCTCTCAACGCTTTACTTGTTTTTCTCCCTTCCCACCCCTTCCTTCCTCCTTGTCTCTTGATCTACTTGCCTCGCCCCTTTCTCTCTTGTTCTCCCTCCCACCGTTTTACCTACCTCTCTCCTTTTCTTCCATCCCACCGTTCCGGCTACCTATCTCCCTTTTCTCTTTACCACACTTCCTTGGTTCTACCTGCCTTACTCCCTTCTCCCTTTCCCTCCCTCCCACAGTTCTGCCTTCCTGTCTCCCTTTCCCTCCCTCTAGCAGCATCCCTTCTCCCTCCCTTCTTCCCTCCCTCCAGCCCAGCCTCTCGCTTCCCCTACCAGCACCACCATTTCCATAGCCGGCAATATTGCTCGCTTACAAGAGAAAATTAAAGCACCGATACGGGTCTTCCAAAGGGGTGTTGTCTCTCTCTTTCTGTGCATTCTCTTGTTTTTCCTTTACGATTATTATTAGCGGAGTCGTAACACATGACTTTAACCAGGACTTGGAGAGTAACAGAGTCTTTAGCACCCACGGGGAAGAGGCAGGGACAAAGCACTATTACTTCCCTCCTCTTCTCGACCTCCTATAAGACCTGGCCATCTCGAAGCACCCCCAACCCCACCCCACCCCTCCTGCCCTGGTTTAAGGTGCACCTCCAAGGGGGTTTTGCTCTGGGTAGTCGGGGTTGAGGGTTACTTGTTAGGCAGAAGCAGTTACTGTCCTGACCCCTGGATTTACACAAGGATGGGACGTGTCTGGGAACACTGCTAGTCGCCCAGTATTGCCACCCAGCACGGTCGTTTCTCCACCCTTAAGGGACTTTTGAACACGTTTAGAAAGACCAGGATATTTTTTTTCTCTCTCTTTCTTGCTCTCTTTCTCTCGCCTCCCCCCTCCCCTCCTCCTCTTCCTTGTAGCGTGAAGTGTTTTTAAGTTTTATCCTCTCTTCCGATTTCTTTCTCGCCATTTCCTCTTGATGCAAAGCCACGCCGTGAGGGTAAATCTCGTGGAATTAAACGTCTCGGTGTGCGTGGGGTTCCTCCGTCTCCCGAGCTCATTGCAGCCCGTATTTAAAGTGCATTAGGAGGAGGCAATACACTGTTCAGAGTTCCTTCAGAATGTTCATTGGAAAGAAGCAATTTGGGCTGGCCGTGTGTGCGCTAGCAAGTGGGAATTAAACCCATGGAGAAGATCGGGTCGGGCCTAGGAAATTGGAATAACGCTGGCGAGAGGGAGAGGGAGAGGAAGGGCGCTGGTGTGGACGCCAAAGGGACTATAAATACCTGGCCAACAGACTCGGGGATTTACTTAGAGAGGGATGTTATTAAGCTCCCGTGGTGGGGGCCTCTCTTCACCTGGTAAATTAGTGGGTGATAATCTTCCTAGTAAAGACTCCTCGTCATTATGAAGTTTACCGATCTGAGTGAGAATCTTGCTCATCCTGTGTTTATTTTGAGTTTGTGTGTGAACCCTCTGGCTCTGGTGGGTTTTCTTCAGCTGAATATAATCGTCTGACTTAACGTGGGATCAATGCAGGGCTTTCATTTCTCGACGACAGTAATAATTGATCTATTTCATAACTTTTTGCTGGTGTGGATTGCTTTCAGCTTATTAAAATCTTTTGAAGTTAGCTGAAAAAGTAAAATTAATTGCTGAAGGGATATATGGGGAGAAGGTGACATAGGGTATTATTAAACGTTTGTATTTGGTTTTACTAAACTTAAGCCTTATACAAGTACTTTTTTTTTTAATCTAGGAACCATCAGGCGATTTTATAATACCTACAACAAGACTGCTTATTATTGCTATAGCCAAATGATTTTATTCATGTTCAGCTTACAGGATAGACCTACTGACATCGAAGGGGATGGAGGTAGTTTGAATTAATGTGTATCGCTCTAAGTACTGTAAACGTATTGGTATCAGTGCTGTTATCACCTCATTCCACAAGGCTCTTTACTCAGCACTGCCCCGGTAATATTAACACATTCAGCCACGAGACCTCATTCTGACACATTCAATCACAAGACTTCATTCTAACACATTCAGCCACTAAACCTCATTCTAACACATTCATCCCCAAGACCTCATTCTAACACATTCAACCACGAAACCTCATTCTAACACTTTCTTGCTGCTGCCAGGTTATTTTACTAAGCTTAGCAGGAGCCACAGTAGCGAGGAGGTTTAATGGAGAACTTTATTGAACCCTCGCTCCTCTTAAGTCTCTCCTGCGCTGAGTAAAATCGTCTGGAGATAAGAAGAAGAAACCAAGAAGACATCATCCTCTTGAAAGGATGAAGAACGGTACTGGATACTTGCTTTAACGTGACTAATTTTGTAATCAAATATAAATAGTTCATCATCATCATCATCATCATTATCATCATCATCATCATCATCATCACTGTCATCATCATAACCTCATTGCTCATCATTACGTGGGATTATTAGCTACAGAAAATATTTTGTGTGTGCTATACTCCGCTTCAATCCAGTGACCCCTTTTGTGTTTTTTTTCTAGAGGTTTATGGTGAAAAATAAATATGATACTGTATGTGCACAAATAACCATTCTGTCTTGTGGACCGTCGTAGCGAACTCTTGACACTACCGATAATAATAATAATAATAATAATAATAATAATAATAATAATAATAATAATAATATCTTAGCTGGGAAGGGTTTCTGAGAGCTACGTATAACATTTTAGGCTAGAAAAATCTCCCCTGTGCTGAATAAAATCGCCAGGTAGCACTGATAATAGAATACGGAACACGTTATCAGAGTGAAGTGGTTAATTAACGCTACGTACCGCTAGAGGGCAGGATTTAGCCATATATGAACAGCGTAATAATGAAGACAATTATATATGCAGCGGGTAATACCTTGAAATACCGCCAGGCAATACCGGCCAAACTAATATTACTACCAAAATCCCAGGTCGGTAAAATAAAAATGTGCAGAAGCAAAGGGGGCCATCGTGAGGAATATATCAGGCTAATAATGAGCTCTAAGCCTTAATTAAGCCCTGTTAAGTAGAGTTGGAGGTGAGACTGTAGAGCCCCAGATGTGAGCCTTCAATGGTTACGAGCACAATAGAAGCGCTGGGAGGGGTGATGGGGATGGGGAGGCTCGTAGGGGAGGGGAGGGAGAAAGGAGAGCATGGGGTTGGAAGGGAGTGAGAGAGAAAGGAGGGGATGGGAGGGAGAAGGAGAAAGAAAGAGAGAGAGAGAGAGAGAGAGAGAGAGAGAGAGAGAGAGAGAGAGAGAAGAAACTGGGTAAGGGAGAGGTGAAAGAAGGAAGAAGCAAGGAAGAAGTGTAGAGTTACTTGAAAGATGGAAACGGAAAGGGGAGGTAAGGAGGAGGGGAAATGAAGTAAAGAATGTAGGGGGAGGAAAAGGAGGCAAAGACGAATCTGGAAGGGAGAGGAGAAGTTGAGGGAGGGAGGGAGGTACGAAGCAGGAAAGGAAGGAAGATGGAGGTAGAGAGAGAGTGAGAGGAAGGGAAGGAAATTGGGTGAAGGAGGGTAGGTGTTGAAGAAGGAGAGGGGGAAGGAAGGAGAGGAGAAACGGGGCATGAGGATAGAAGAGGAGTTGCAGAAGCACATATAAGGAAGGAAGGAAGGAAGAGGTTAATGGACGAGATACAGGACAGAGGAGGAAGAGGGAAGTAGTAGAGAAGGGAAGAAAGGGAAAAGGTGGAAGGAGGAAAGTAACAGAGACGAAGAAAAGAAGGAAAAGGAAGAAACGAAGGGAAGATAAGGAGGGAGCCGTAGGGAGGGGAAAAAAAAAGGAGGAAAGTACTAAGGGCGAAAAACAAGAATGTATGAGAGAGAGAGAGAGAGAGAGAGAGAGAGAGAGAGAGACTGTAATAATGAGTGAGTTTAAGTGAGACATAGCAAGTTACTCCACCCAACACTTAAATATATCAGTATCATATTACCCCCTGCCCGCCGTCCTTTAGTCTGCATGTCTGTGAGTATTCCAACAGCTTGTGTGGGTATACCGTCTGTCCTGTGTAATATGCTCCTAACTGCATCCGTGTGTGAGAGAGTAGGTCATTCGCGAGAGGGTTTTGTGGCTTGTGTCACGAACTGAAGGCTTGGAGTGGTGTGTGTGTGTGTGTGTGTGTGTGTGTGTGTGTGTGAGGGAGGTGGAAGTGTGTGTTTGAGTGTTTAGGATGGAGTTAGTGTTTGTATGAGTGTTTGAAGAGGGGTTAGTGTGTGTATATGTGTTTGGGGAAAGGTTAGTGTGTGTATGTGCGTTTGGGGAGGGGAAAGCTTCTGATTGTGTGTGTGTGTGTGTGTGTGTGTGTGTGTGGTATGCATCTTGTGTGCCAAACAAGATGTGTACTACTGGCCACTTAAGCCAATGAACGTTACTACCAAAGAATGTGACAAAAACGTGTGTATGTGTGCCAGGAAACTTGTGTACCTAGGATTGTGTGTGTGTGTGTGTGTGTGTGTGTGTGTGTGTGTGTGTGTGTGTGTGTGTGTGTGTGTGTGTGTGTGTGTGTGTGCATACCAGGGAATTATCGTACCGGATAAAGTGTACATTAAGGAACATTTGCACAGGAGAACATAAGCGAATGCACATGATGGAGAACAGGCAGGGGTGTGCTTGCGTGTTCTCCCGTGTTCTTGCGTTCTTCCCTAGAATATCAGACCCTAAGAACAAAAAAAGAAATTTATAGGCACAGCTTCCACCTTAAGTTTTGCCATAACACTGAGGGGTTTAGAGATAAGAGGCTCGCTGGCCAAAATATCACTCTGAGACAGCACACACACACACACACACACACACACACACACACACACACACACACACACACACACACACACACACACACACACGCAGATGGTGTTAGGCCGTGAGTGATCCTAACCAAGCCTCAAGGTCAGATAATACACACACATTGTCCTTAACCTTTCACAGAGAGACATATCCCCCAGCCAAGTAGCAGGCCGAGGTCCGTATTCTCGTGGGGTAAGGAAGCTCCGTAACACCTCTTCCCTAGCGATTTATTTTTGGATATGGCTGGTTAATATCGTTTTGTACGTTATTTATGCAGATTATAGCGATATTGAAAGGATTTGCGTGACAGAGAAGAGGACAGTAAGGTGTAATAAAGAAATTAAATCGCTTAGGAAAAGGTGTTAGGGAATACGAAGCTGAGGGTAACAGGGATAAGACAATAAGGCGGTATAATACAGAAAGTGGATAATTATCTTTGTTATTCCTTACACTAAACGAGATTCCTCATTAATAATAATCTTATTTATTATGAAGAAAGGAACAGGTGGCCAGATGCCTGTAAAGTAAAAAAAAAAAAAAATCTTATTAATTTGAGATGCATGGGTATTTTCGCTTAAGAGTGTAGAGGCAAAAAATTGCTTGGTGTTGCTGTGTAATTTTACCTGTTTTGTTAGATTTACCTCTACCTGTGTTTACAAATTTTGCCTTTTCTCCCCCACAGGTAAGTCTGGTGGCCTTGGTGGCTGACGTGGAGGTGGTGAGTACTGCTAAGCTTCATTTTTTTTTTTCTTTTAATTTGTCTGCAGTTTTATTTAGCTTTGAAGAAACTTTTCGAAGTGAGGAGAATAGATACCGCCTTCATTAATCCCTGTATTCGAGGTGATGTGGCTGAATAAAATAACCCGACCCTAGCTAGAACAAAACGACGTCTTAAGCATGAGTAACTTAAAATTGAAGTGTGTTGGAAGTTTTGGAACCTTGCTTAGCTTTTTAAATCCAGTGACCCATTTTCTGTTTTATTCTTTCTATTTTTAACTATTTCATTCAGGAGAAAACCCATGGATTTAGAGTGGTTAGATACATCCTTAATTAACTTCTTTCCCAAGCTCAGCAAAAATAATTGGTCGCAGTAAAAATAAGGCAGAAATTACGTTCCCTGCCTGAAGGTGTTAAATTAGTTGCCCCAAAACGTGCAAAAGAGCTAATGACCTCTACCGTACTGGACGTTATCGGTACCGTCCCAATAAATATATACGAAATTACAAGTTTGGCTCACCACTTAATATTTCTCACGTCAATTACAGCTTAAGTGACGAGGTGTGTGTGTGTGTGTGTGTGTGTGTGTGTGTGTGTGTGTGTGTGTGTGTGTGTGTGTGTGTGTGAGAGAGAGAGAGAGAGAGAGAGAGAGAGAGAGAGAGAGAGAGAGGAAATACTAGTTTGTTTGTGCGTGAAATCACCTGATAAGCATTGAAATGAGAGAAAAAAAAAGTCCCAGATGTAAATCCTGAAAGAGATACATGAAGGTGTTAAAAAAAATATCCATTATATACGAGTGCATCTTTTTCCTAGCGCCAGAGATGATGAAATAAGTATGAAATAATAAAAGAAAAATCAATTATACTGAGACGCAGAAAACCAGTTTTTAAAGAGGTGAGATGAGTTGGTTCATTATTGGTCCAGTTTCCAAGGAAGTGGGTAATCCCCTGACCAGTTAGCACAGCAACGGGACCGGGTCAACGCGGGGGAGGGAAGGCGGACATGTGGAAGGCGGATATGTTGAAGGCGGATACGTCGAAGGCAGACACTTTGAAGGCCGATGCGTTGAAATCGGACTCTTGGAAGGCGAACACGTCAAAGGAGGGCACGTCGAAGGCGTAAACGTTGAAGGGAGACGCGTTGAAGGAGGCTGCTTTGAAATCGGACGCGTGGAAGGCGGATACGTCAAAGGCAGACATGTTGAAGGTGGAAGCGTTTGGCTCATATTCTTAATGTCCTCGCCATAATATTATTCCTGTACAGACACGGTAAGCGTGAATATTTCGACCAGTGAAAGAAAAAAAGAATGCACACTTTGTACAACATTATATAGTTTGGAGTTTCTCAAGGCTAAGACCTTCTCTCCCCACCACTGTAAGGAGTAAGTCATCATTCTTCCAAGGGGCAGGATTTCCCCGCAGCACTGGTTTCCCTCAACAACTACCGGTACTTAGAATAAATTATCTGAGGCCATCAAGGGTTATAGTTTACTGAATGTCCATTATATCTATCCTTAAATATATTACACCTTTTTGTACGATTAATTCTATTTCGTCCATGTCACCTCCTGGATTTATTTAGGTTGCGTTGTGTAGGGGGAAGGGGCTTTCCTAATGAAGTGGGTGATGGAAGCTCTTGGACCTTTCATGATGAGGGAATAAATCGGGTGAATAAAGTCGGTTGGTGGTAGGTAGAATAATGTAAGAAAAGCAAAAAGTTGTTGCAAGCAATAACAAGGCTGTGTACCTCCAACACCTCCCCTCAACCCTCGCTCGTTCACACACACCATAGCACGCACACGCCCGCTCGAATATAGGGTATTCTCCCTCCCCCCTACTCATCACCACTCCTCCCTCTCATCGCCACTTACTCTCTCACCACTGCCTCCAATCTCATCACAACTCCCGCCTGCACTCGTCACGGCTACCATTTCCTCATGACCACCTTCGTTTTCATCACCAATACCCCTCTCACCACGGCCTCCTGTTTCATCACCATCCCCACCCTTTGTCATCACCACCTTCACCCTCTGTCATCACCACCTCCACCCACTCATTAACACTCCTCGTCTCAAGACCACTCCCTTCTCGTTACTGCCCCCTATCTTATTACCACTCCCCCTTCTCATCCCCCACCCCCACTCCTGCCTCCTGTTCCTTTACTTCTAGCACCCTCTCACCCACCTACACACTTCTGCCTCCCTCTCATTCTCCTCTCCCCTTGCCCCCCGTCTTTCATTTTCCTTCCCCTTGCGCCTACTCGCCTTCCCCCTCCTCATCCTCTCCCCCTCCCCCTTTCTCGCCACTAGCAACTCTTAACGCCCCCACTTACGTAATCTAAAGTTGATCTTCAGCACGCAGCCAATGGACCTGCTAAGACGCACTTTATTTTTATCATATTCTTTCATTTTTCATGGTTTCAGTTACTATCCTGTTATTTTTCTTCATTGATGCTACTTTCCATCTGATTATTTTTTGTTCTAGGTACATTTCTCATAATTTTTCTTGATCTCAGTCATATTTCTCGATATTTTTTTCTCCATATATCGATAATTTTTGTTCCTTCTAGTTCCATTGCTCACCAAGTTATCCCGGTTATAATAATATTTCTTAATCTTTCTTAGTTGTAGTTAATTTTTTTTATTAATTTTACATTTTTGCGGTAAACTTTTCCCCCTTTTACTTTGTGGTTGCATTTATATTCCTCATTGATATTTTCTTGGCTGCATTTATATTTCTCGGTTGCCTTTATATTTTTCATAGATATTGTCTTGGCTTCATTTACGTTTGTCTTTGGTGCTTTTTTCCTCTAGCCACGTTTGCCTCTTTTTTTCTTTCTTTTTTTTTTATCAGATTTCCTTCATAGTACAAACCTAAATTTTTCATACTTACAGTTTTTTCACATCTGACTTATTAATCCAAAGTATTTATTTTGTAGGGCGTTACCGTAATTTTTTTCTTGCTACGTTCACTTTTTCCCTTTTTTCCTGGTTCGTATTGGATTGTTAGCTTTGACGGTTTGAGCTGGAGTGGCACGATTACCTTTAATGGCCGTAAATGAAAGGTAATAACTGTAATTACCCCTTGATAACTGAAATTAGTAATCCAGGTCTTTCCCAGTTAACCCCTTCGTTACGAGAGTTCCTTCTTGAGTTGAAAGAGTAATTGTATAGGGAAAAGAAGGTATATATGTATCGTGATGTGATGAACGGTTTACTGGTAAGCCATAAGGAACACAGAACACGGCACGGAACACGGAACAACACGGAACACAGAGGCTCATACTTTGTAACATTACACTCTCCAGTCTTACCTCTTCGTAGCCAGAGCTCTCCCTAAGGTAAATAAAATTGTCTGGCGGTAGTAAAGATAAAATGGAAACAGACGTAATCGACGAAAATGTAAAAAAGCAGGGAGAGAGAGAGAGAGAGAGAGAGAGAGAGAGAGAGAGAGAGAGAGAGAGAGAGAGAGAGAGAGAGAGATAACATCACTGTGAGATTCAAACCTTCGCAAGTACGGCACGACACTCATCCCGTCTCGTAGTGCACCCTCACCACCCCAGCAGGTGTGGTCTGGGTGTTATACTGAGCTAATATTACCGGAGATACAAGCAACACAGAACCCACTAAATTGGCCACATTATGCTACCCATTTTATACAGAACACAGGGTTTGGTGTGACGAGGCAGTGTATCTTGTTAGTCCCATCTCTACTGAAACGCCACCTTTTTATTCCTACGTCCGCTGTGTTATTGTATTCAGCTTATTAAGGATCTCTCGTAGAAGTGAAAGTTAGCGTCTTCGTTAATTCTATCAAGTCATTAAGCTTTTCGGTATGAGACGGTGACGGCTGCCTTTATTGTTTATTCCTGTTACGCCAGACGATTTTTTGCAGCTTGGGTATATTTTGAACCCAACATAATGCTAATATGAAAACTAAGAGGGATGGTAAAAGAAGCGCAAAAAGGAATCAGTGCAACCCTCCTACGCATTCTCCCACGCACCCCTCCCCCCTACGCACCCTCCCACACACACAGGCACACACACATACCAAACCAAAACACACCAACCATAAGACCGGTAAGCTAATGTGCAGAAGAAATGCAAATAACCCGTATTGAAGGAGCCGCGTGGAGGTCTTATCGAGGGAGGGTCGGCATGTGTCTAGAAGCGGCGGGAACGGAGGCAGCCCCACACACAGATAAGATAGCGATTACAGATGGCGGTAGTTGGGTCGTTCCTGACGCCTGTGCTGCCTCGTTTGGGGGGCTCTCAGGGCGCACACGGTAAACAGAAAGATATGGAACCCCTCCCCCTCTCCCCCGCCCAAGTGCATGGAAAAGTTAGAGGAAGGAGGGAGAGAGGAGTATTGCGGTAAGGGATTCCGATTAAAGGATGATTTCAGGCTCTAAAGGGAGATGGAAAGTTAGAGGAAGAGATTGGGATGCTGTCTGGCAGTTAACGGAAAGATATGGGTGCCCCGCAAGTGCTTAGAAAGTTAGAGCAAGAAAAAGGAGTATTGCGGTAAGGCATTCCGATTAAAGTATGATTTCTGGCTGTAAACATATATGGAGGCCCTAAGTACATGGAAAGTTAGAGGAGGAAGAGAAAATGGGGTATTGTGGTGAGATATGACTATTAATGAGTAAATATTGGCGGTAAATGGAGAGAGTCTGAGGCCCGAAATATGTTGAAAATTAATACAAGAGAAAATGGACTCCGATTGATATAACGCCTGTTCAGGTTGTTAATGAAGGAATACTTTTGTTGTTTGGCCATGGAGTTAATGTTCATTTTTTAACCCTTTGGCTGTAAGAAGTCTCCCTGAACTTAACAACATCGTTTGGCGATAGCCAGATTAAATTACCAATGTATCCCGTAGAATAGGAATGGTTAAATCAGTTTACTTCTTTGTGTATATATCTGTCTGTGGATCTGCCACTCTGTCTGTCCATCTGTCATCCTGCTTATTTCCTGACGCAGCATTTTGTATGGTGTAACTATCAAAGAAAGAAAGAGGAAAAGAGAAGCCTCTTCATTGATTATGGAATAAAATCGAGTATCGTGTCGTCTTGTTTAAATTATTATTATTCAAATGGAAAGTTAATATTATTCAGTAGCTAAGAACATAGTTTCTCGTTTGTAAGTTAGCAACGAAAGACTGACATACTGAACAGCACAACGATATATTATGAATCCAGCGTCATTCAATACATTAACACATTTTGCCTCATCTGCAGCCATTTTCACTATCGTCGTCATCTTCATAATCATCATCGTCATTGCCCTTGCAATCTATCACCATCACGAGTATCATCATCTTTATCACCCCACTCCCTCTCCTCATACAAGCCATCATTCTTAGATACACGAACACAGTATTCCGAGTATTTAATTGATACACAGCCACCCCCATGCACTCACGAATATTGTTCCCATCCCTCTGTTCCCCTTGTCCCCATCATCCTTCCCCCCCCTTCACACACCCCACTACCCCTTCATCTCACTCTGTTCCTCTCACCTCTTCACCCCTTTCCCTCAACCTTCCTTTCCACTCTTCTCCCGTCCCCTCACCTCTGCCCCCTTTACCTTCTCTCCTACCATCCACTCACCTCTGCCCCCTTTACCTTCTCTCCTACCATCCACTCACCTCTGCCCCCTTTCCCCTCTCTCGCATCTGCCCCTCACCTCTGCCCGCTTTCCTTCATATAATGCCTCCTCCCAAGACACATGATTTATCAGTGCTTGAATTACTACTTCAGTCACAATGCCCTGTCACCCTTCACTCGCCATTTCTCACTCGTCTTCCCCTCTCACCCCTAACTCATTTTCCTTATTCACCCCTGACTTTTGCCTTCTCTCCTCACCTTTCACTCCCCTGTGCTGCCCTTTCTTTTCTTTTGCCTTTGTTTCCAGTAGTTTCCTCGTCCTCGCACCGTCTTCGTTTCCTCACAGCTTTCTTTCTCAACCTTTTCTTCCAAGACGCATCCGTATTTTCATTGGCTTCGGAGGCTTTCTGGTGAGTCGTCCATTGGTGATATATTTTGCGTATTGCACCCTCTTCCATTCACTCCACTCACCTTTCTCATCATTCCACTCCCTCACCCCATGTCATTTCCCCACCACCTCTCTTCCCCCCCCTCTCTTTCCCCTCCCTCTCCCCTCCCATCACGGACACCTACTAGATCGTCACCACAAACCCAGGCTCCTCATCCCCGCCGTAAAAGGGGGATTCCAACTTGCGAACGTATGACAACCCCTAATCCTTTCCGTACCACTCTGCCTGCATCCGTAACTACTGATAAGGTAGTTCTCTCTCTCTCTCTCTCTCTCTCTCTCACACACACCTTTTTTTTTCCTTCTCCTTCCCTTCCTTCCCCCTTCTTTCCTTCCTCCCTTCCTTCCTCTCACTTTTCTTCCTTCTAACCTTCCAGCCTTCCTTCCCTCCTTCCTTCCCTCAAACCGTAGACTTACCCTGGCAGGAGCGGGGCCCTTCTCGAATAAACATATTGCCCGGCGTCTATCCAGCCACAATCCAATTTAGGACGAGAGGTAAATTTTTCCCCCACCCAAAGTTGTCTTATGCATACTAGAATACCCTGAAGAACCATTCCCGGCGAAGTAGTCAGGAGCAATAGTGGAGTATTTAAGTTTTAATGCCGCGTCGAGGGACAGAGAGGCAGGGGAAACTGAGAGGAGGAGTCGCAGGCCCTAAGGAGTTGGCTGTGCGTCGGAAGGGGTGAAGGAGGTAGGAGGGAATGAGTGTGTGTGTGTGGAGGGGTGATGGAGAGGAAGGAATGAGCGTGTGTGTGGAGGGGTGATGTAGGGAGGGAATGAGTGTGTGTGGAGGGGCAATGGAGAGGATGGAATGTGTGTGTGTGTGTGTGTGTGTGTGTGTTTGTGTGTGGAGGATGATGTAGAGGAGAGATTTGTGTGTTTGTGTGTGTGTGTGTGTGTGTGTGTGTGTGTGTGTGTAGGGGTGTATGGAGGGGTTCGAGAGGGGATAGAGGCGGGGAAGAGGAGGAGAATCTGTGTATTGTGGGGTTGAAGAGGGAGTCACAGACCCTAAGGAATTGTTGGGTGAAGGAAGGGGGAGGGGTGAAGATGGTGTGGGAATGGTTGAATAGAGAGGTTGAGGAGGAGTGTATAGTGTATGGAGGGGTGTAGAGGGGGTTAGGGATGAAGGAGTGGAGAAAATTGGGTATATGGAGAGGTTTTGTCAGAAGCCATAAGAATGCACGAGATAGGAGATGGGGGAGGGGAAAGAAGTTGGTGTATTGAGGGATTGAAGGGGGATGTTGGGGCGAAGGAAGAGAGGGGAGTGGGTGTATGGAGGAGTTCAAGGGGGAGTAAGGGTGAGGGAGGTAGGGGAATTGGATGTATGGAGGGGTTAGGAGTGAAGGAGTGGGAGGTGGGATGAAGAAAGGGTTTAGGGCTACGGTGGAGGGTTGCAATATACAGAAGAAGGGAGGAAAATGGATGTATGGAGGAAGTGAAGGGTAGTGTATGGGAGGGGTGAAGGAGAGGATAGGTGGAGGTGGGATAGAAAGGGTTGAAGATGAGATATGAGGGTGTGGAGGGGCCATGGATATCTGGAGAGGGGTGGATGATGAGAGAATGGGTGTGTGGTAAAGGAAAAGAAATGGGATGGAGATGGGGGATTGTAAATAAAAATGGGGGAGAAGGGATGACTGGAAGGGTGAATCAGAAGGAGATGAAAGAAGAGTGTGTGTAAAAGAGAAAAGGAATTAGAGAGAGAAATGGGAGCTGAAATGGGGACGCTAAAGAGGGTGAAGAGGTGGAAATGGGAATAAATGGGGGCGAAAAGGGAAAGTTGGAAGTATGGGGGAGGGGAAGAAAGCAATGAAGTCACAGAGGGGTAATCGGAATACGGTGAATAGGATGAATAAGAGAGAGAGAGAGAGAGAGAGAGAGAGAGAGAGAGAGGGGGGGGGAAAGTTGGGGGGGGAGTTATAGGGGTGTACTGTGACGTGGTTGTGGGAATGAAAGAGAGCCTGGATATTTGAGATGAAAGGGATAATTTAGGAGACTGATAAAAATGACGTACTGAGAGAGAGAGAGAGAGAGACAGAGAGAGAGAGAGAGAGAGAGAGAGAATAGCTAAGTAAAAGTTAATATGATAAAAGAAGATTCTAAAAAGGAACATATTCTACTTTCCACAAAGAAAATGAATAAATGAATAAATAATATGAGGTTTGTAACAAAGATCAAGAAATATGTTAGAAAGAAAAAAATGAAACTAGTATTAACAACAGAAAGCCTGGTGAAATCGGTCGTACATTTATTCACTGAAGATTCGTGTATAAGAAATCTTTGTTCTACCTGGTAACCAAGTTTTTTCACCTTTTTTTTTTCAATTCATTTATTCACTTTTCAGTCCCCTGTGAGGTAGACCCATTCCTTCGAGTAGCATGTTAAGAAGAGGAATGTAGCCTGGTGAGTCATCGTGCATGTTTCATCCATCCATTTCTCTCCTCTGTCATTTTTTTTTTAACTTCTTCAGTTCTCATATCTCATTCTCTGTTACATTTATTTACCTTCTCCAGCCATATCATCTTGGTCTTCCCACATGCCTCCACACCCCTTTAGACTCACCTGCGTATACCCATTGCATCTCCTTGTCCATATCTATTCATTTTGTATAGCGAAACATGTAAGTATTCGGTCTTCCACCTACTGATCAGACGACCTCTATTCCATATCTCTCACGAATCACTGTTTTTTATCCTTTTCAACCGACACAGCTCACATACATTGATTTAAGTGTCTCATTTCCAGTGGTATCGCTCTTAAGTTTTCAGTCATATTCCAAGCACATAATCTGCTTTCCGTATCGTACTGTTTACACTTACACATCTTTATGTAGTCCTTTTTACAGCAACAGTCTGTCTCTGTTTCCTGTTTCTTATCAGGCCCTTCATAGCTTTGGCCACTTTTCGTCCTTAATCCGTCAATCTCTCCACATGCTGAACCATTAATGTCTCTTTTCATATATATATACTCGTATAACGCCTTAAATATCGCATATATGTATGATATATGGTAGTTAATGAATGTAAAAGCGGGAAGCATGAAGGAAGAGAAATAAACTAATAAAATCATACCAAGAAACAAACTGAAAGAAAGGTAGAGAGAGAAGACAAGAGGAGGAGGAGGAGGAGGACAGGATTGCCACCCCTCCTCGTACCAAGCTCCAGCGACGTTCACATTTTCATAAATCGGACAAAGTACCACCGTATTGGCCCGGTTAACAAATTGTAATGGCAGGGAATAGGTCCTCCTCCTCCTCCTCCTCCTCCTCTCCTCTCCTCTCCTCTCCTCTCCTCTCCTCTCCCCCTCCTCGTTCTCCTCCTCGTTCTCCCCCTCCTCGTCGTCCTCCTCCTCCTCGTCCTCTTCCTCCTCCTCGTCCTCCTCGTCGTCCTCCTCTCTCTCTCTTTCTCTCTCTCTCTCTTGGTGACTCATTTAATTTTAGTTTTTGGCACTGATGTAGAATCCACGAAGCTACTTAATTTCAATACTTTCCATTATCTTTTCCATCCCGTCCAGTTTTCTGTGACAATGCTTTCTTCTGTTTTATCTTTCCCTTCGCCTAGAATTTTATATGATAATTTTCTTTCCTTCTTATCCACCTCGTTTTTGTTTTTCAGTGACCGCCTGTGGCTTCATCGTCCATCTTGTTTTTCTAGTCTATTTTTGTGTAAATATTCTCAAATTCTTCTCCTTTTACGTATTTGTATTGTAGCTTAGCTTTTTTATCTCTTATTTCTTTAGTTTGCTCCTTTCTCTAAACACTGTCAGGCCTTCGTTTTCTTACTCTTCATTACATCATTTTCTCATGTCTGTGTATTGATCATTAAGTTGTGTGATGTATCTGGCGATCTTTTTCTACCTTCCCTTCTCAGCTTTTAGTTCTTTTTCTGTCAGTCATATTCTGCCTGTTTATGTGTTATTATCTCTGCTACTTTTGCACTGTATATCTTCTCCGATCTGTTTTTTCCATTTTTTTTTTCATTCTGTTAATCGGTTTCTTTTTTCCTGTCGTTGTGTGTATTTCTTCTCTCCTGGTCTCCTCTCTCATTTTGGATCTCTGTTCCCGTTTTTCCTTTTCTTCCTTTCTTCAGTGTTTTTTTTTTCCTTCCTGCTCCATCTTCCCTGCTCCTGCTTCTTCTTCCTTCACTAGCTCTTTCCCCTCTGCTTGTCCTTCCTTCCTCCTGCTCCAAGTGTTTAGTTTTTCCTCAGCTTTCCTCCTACTCCTCATCTCCTCCATCATCTTCCTTCTGTTCCTGCTGTTTTTCCATCTTCTCATTATATCTGTTCGCACTCTAATTGTTTTCCTCCCTCTTCTCCTTCTCTTTTCGTTCTGTTCCTCTTTCCTTCCTGTTCCTGCTCCTCCACATTCCCTGCTCCTGCTTCTCACCTCCCTCTCCAGCCCTATCTCTCTTCTTCCTTATCCTTCTCGCCTCGTGTTGGGACTGTTCAGTTTTTCTTCCTTTTCCTCCTGCTCTTCATCTCTTCCTACTTCCTTCCTTCCGCACTTGATATTTTGTTTCTTATCTCGTTTGTCCCTTGTTCCTTGTTTTTTGCCCTTCATCTCCTCTCTTCCTCTCCCTCTCTCCCTCGTCCTCCACCCCCTTCCACTCCCCATCCCCTATGAGTCCTTTGAGTCTACACTGTACTACACTGTGCTACATTGTAGTACATACGCGGTCACTCCATCATAGTTATGGGGCTCGTAAAGGAACGCTTATTTACAGCGGTGTTTCGTCTCCCCTCACGGCTCCCATGTCCGTGGATGCAAATGACCTGCAACTTTTATTGGCAACATGTGGACGCGCCTCTGGGAAATCCTTGAAGAGGGGATGATTGAGTGGAATAGAGACTGTGAGGAGAGGCTGGGGGTAGGTGGGGTCGGGGGTGGGGGAAGATGGGGGGAAATAGGGACGGGGAAAGGTGGGGGAGATGGGGCGGGGGGGAAGGTGGGGATGGGACGAGGTTGGAGAGATGGGGGCAGGGGGAATGATGGGGAAATGGGGACGGGGGAAGGTAGGGGAGATGGGAGTCATTGGTGGAAGGTGGTGGGTGAGAAGGGGGAATGGTGGTGGTGGTGGTCTAGCTTTCGATGGTTCTTGCTGAGGTGGTTTTTGGCTCCGTTTACTTAGTGTCTGCAGGTGTTTCTAATGTTCTGTTATTAGCTTTTGCAATCTGAAATATAGACTGTGCGATTCTCGGTCGAGCGGTGAAGAGGTGGTCTGGCTTTCGATGCTTTGTGCTGAGGCGGTTTATTTGGGGTTCTTTCAGTGCTTGCAGGTGTTTGTGGTGTTTCCTTAATAGCGCATACAATTTGAAGTACTGTAACAGAAATTAATTTGGTGATGAGGATGCGGTTTGGTTTTCAATGTTGTATTTTGGATGTTTGGCTTGTGAGGCCCGCTAAATATCTGTAGGTATTTGTAAAAGTTATTAACTAGCTTTGCGGTTTGACTCATAAACAATAATAGGTTTCCCTGTGTTGAATGAAGTCGTCTCACGTTAAAGAGAAATCCATAACTGAGGCAAGCTAATGTTCATGTACTGAGCGAAAATTGGTGTTCTTGATCATTTTTCGTCGGGTGGGTATTGCTTTGCCTACGATGGACTATGATGATATGTTTTTGATTCGATAGCTTAAATGTCTGCAAGTGCTTGTGTTTTATTAGTTTAGCGGCATAGTGTACTGAACGAGAGTTGTTTTTAGGTGTGTGTGTATATATATATATATATATATATATATATATATATATATATATATATATATATATATATATACTCTGTAAATATATTTGTTGAATGGCAGTGCTTTCAACATACCTAATGGTTTATGCTGAACCTTTGTGTTTGTGTGTGTGTGTGTGTGTGTGTGTGTGTGTGTGTGTGTGTGTGTGTGTGCGCATATTATGTACTCTCAACTCTGCCTGAAGGAGTGTTTTTAACCTCATACTGTACTCCTATGTTCTGAGTGCAATGATTGAACCTGGTAGTTTTTTACTGGGGCGATAACGATTATTCAAAATCATTTACGACGAACCGGTTTTTCTAGGGTTTTGTTTGTATCCTTACTGGTGGCTGAAGATGCGTTACTGGTTTAGCAACATGTACTGCCGAACGTGACAGGTTATTTTGTTTGTGGTCATAATTCTCGCTTTCAGTGGTTATTATAGCAGTGTAGTAATTGTTTTAATGTGTAAAGTGGGGTATTAAGTTTGTTATTGGGTGGGAGAGTGGGATGGTTAAATTTGCGTCAGAAGGTGTGGTAGAAACTGTTGCGAAGCTGGTCTGTTTTTGTCCAGAATTTTTGAAGCAGCCCATTATTGTTTTCTTTCCGATATCTTTGTTGTTCTGCGGAGTAACCTGAGCTGATGTTTGTGCATCTTACTGTGTGTCTTGTGAATATAGTTGATCTTGAGTTACTTATTACCTTACCTGGATGATGTGCCGTGTCAGAATTATGGTCTAGACAGGTGATTTAGTTTAGTTTAGTTAGATTTTAGTTCTGATATCTGGTGGCTCAGGCTTATCTAGTTTTTGTGAATTCTGATCTGGTTTTATGAGAGCTGCTTTAGTGGTTTTACTTTTGTACTGGTGTCGATGGTGGTGTGTGCTGAGGGAGCATTGGCGACTTGGGTGATTTATATAAACCTATATGACCTGCTTATGTCTGGTATGGAGTGTTGTGGTTGGAAGGAGCAGGACACCGAGAGCAAGGTAGGTGGAGGAGACCGAGGACAAGATAGATGGGGAGACTGAGAACAAGGTAGATGGGGAGACCGTGAACAAGGCAGATGGGGAGACCGAGAACAAGGTTGATGGGGGAACCGAGGACAAGATAAATGGGGAGACCGAGAACAAGGTAGATGGGGGAGACCGAGAACAAGGTAGATGGGAGAGACCGAGAACAAGGTAGATGGGGGAGACCGAGAACAAGGTAGATGGGGGAGACCGAGAACAAGGTAGATGGGGGAGACCGAGAACAAGGTAGATGGGGTAGACCGAGAACAAGGTAGATGGGAGACCGAGAACAAGGTAGACAGGGGAAACGAGGACAAGGCAGGTGGAACAATAAGGTGCAAAAGTATATCAGGGAGGGTAGAGAGTCGTGGGAAGAAGGGTCGTCACTGAGTAGGGACAAAAATTTCAGGAGGTGCTGGGAGATGCTTTTTTTTTTTTTTTTAATCAAGCAGTAGAAAGATAGTTTAACAGGTAGATAGATGCAAAAATCCTGTTTCTCTGCTTTTGTGTCACGCTTTCGAGTTTCTCACTGGATATATATTTTTTCTGATTCTTTTTCTTTCCCTACCTTGACCATTTTTTTATCTGTATTTTTTCTTTGTCTTCAGTTTTGTTTA
The DNA here is from genome assembly GCF_032717465.1 of Coenobita brevimanus. NCBI lineage: Eukaryota > Metazoa > Arthropoda > Malacostraca > Decapoda > Coenobitidae > Coenobita > Coenobita brevimanus. The sequence continues at coordinate 10,542,237 of NC_137019.1, forward strand.
CTAAGGTTATCTTCATTCCTTGGCCCCCCCCCCTCTCTCTCTCTCATCCTATTTTCCTTCCCTCCCCCCCCCCACGCAGCCACCAAACTAACCAACCTCCCTTGTCTGAATCACAGCGCGTTTCTTGCTTTACCGCCCCCACTGCATCAAGATCCTTATCATTATTAACATAGCCACATTCATTATTATCAAAAAGTGTATCTAGGTTCCTCACGGGGGTGGTGGGGGGAGAAATACTGTGGGGAGGTATTGGGAAGGAGACATTGGTGGGGGGAGAGTGTAGGGGGAGGTACTAGAGGGAGGAACTGCTGGTCTTTACATCTAGTGTCCCGAGTTTATGGTAGTGGAGGGTGTACACAATGCATAATGGGCTTTCTTTACTGCCTGTGAGGAGTCGGGGTGTGCTGAGAGGGTGGGGGGTTAGTGGGTTTGCAGGGTGTGTGGTGGGTGAAGAAGGGTGGTAGTGTGTGTGAAGTGGGGTAACAGAGTGTTGAGAGTGGAGTGAGCGGTGTGACTGGGCATGTGGAGTAGAATGACAGGGTATGAGAGGTGGGATGACTGAGAGGTGACATGGTGTGGGAAGGGGTAGGGTGAGAACTGAGGGTGAAGAGAAAGGTTTGGGTGACGAGACATTATGTGGAAAGGGAAGGCAGAGAGTGTGGGGCAGGTTGAAAAGAGGTGATATTGGGAGGAGGACGTTTAGGTTAGTGACAGAGGGTGTGGGATGGGGTGGCATCTGGAGAGAAGAGGAGGCATGAAGTGTGCTTGTGTGGCAAAGTGCGTGCAAGGTGAGGTGAGGAAGAAAGGAGAGGTAGAGTTTGTGCGTGTGGCAGAGAATGGGTAGAGAAGAGGACTGGCATGATAATGATGATGATGATGATTGTGTATGTGTGTGTGTGTGTGTGTGTGTGTGTGTGTGTGTGTGTAATTCACCGGGTCGGTCAGGATCACTTGATGGTCGTGATGGTCAGCTTTTACCCTCCCGGAAGGGAGCTGAGAGCTCATATAGTCCGATCTAAGGGCAAGGCTGTGACCTTCACACACGCACACACCCGTCCCCTTGTTCAAGGGGGACAGTAACCACCCACTTCGTCAGTGAAACTTTTCGCAACCTGAGCGAGGCGCGAGCTCACGTCCACCAGTTGGCAAGCGGGAACGTTACCACTGCACCAGCGAGCGGTGTGTGTGTGTGTGTGTGTGTGTGTGTGTGTGTGTGTGTGTGTGTGTGTGTGTGTGTGTGTGTGTGTGCGTGTGTGTGTGTGTGTGTGTGTGTGTGTGTGTGTGTGTGTGTGTGTGTGTTTAAAAGTTGGGGATGCAGTATAAGTTTGAGTTGTGTTGAGAGTTGGTAGAAGGGGTGAGAGTGGGGGTGGTGAGAAGTGATCGGTGGGGTCGTGGAGTGTGGAGGCAGCAAAAGTTAGATCAGAGGAATTGGTTACAGATGCAGCAGAATGTGAGGGGCGAGTGTTGGAGTGATGATGATAGGTGAGGAATGCAGCAGAGAACCTTGGGAGGGGAGGCGGGTGTGGGAGCTGTTGAAGGGGCAGAAAATAGTGTCTGTAGAGAAATGGGGAGAGGTTGAGACTGGATAGAGTATGGTAGAAAAGGAAAGAAACAGGGAGATAGAAAAGATGGGAGAAAATAAATTAGGTAGAGGAGGAAAGGAAGAAAACAGGATGATAGTAGAAGGGTGAGGAAAGAACAGAATAGACAGGATTAAAGAAATAAAAGGGAATCGAGTGACGAGGAAAGTCAGGAGAAAGTTTTTGAAGTTAGAAGACAATATCAAGGGCAGAAAATCAGAATAATGTGTTAGAAAATAAGTGAGGAAATTTATGAGTAGACAGAAGGTGACAGATGTGGAGAAGAAAAGGACATCAGAAGAGAAGAAGAGAGAGAACGAAGCAAGCAGTGGATGAGATCAGACAGTATTCTGACAAGAGAAAAATGGGGAAAAAACTGAGGAAGATGGAGGACGAAGAGGACACTAGTGGGAGCGTCGAGTAGATGTGAATTTGGCATTGGCTAGTTAGGTGCAAAAACTGGTTGTGAGGGGACGCTTAAGGGGGACAAAGTGGGCGTGAGGAGGACGTGTGCAATGAGTAGATGAGGTGGAGGAGATAAAGAGGGAATGAGAAAGGAGGAGATTTGGATGTATGGGTAGTAGAGGAATAGGAGGAGGACGTGTGGAGTGAGTGGATGGATTGGAGGTAACAGAGATGTGTAGATAAGGGATGAGATGTGGACGAGGTACAGGAAGTAAAGAAGACTAAATAAAGGAAGAGGGAGTGTGGATGAAGTTAAGGAATAGGGTTGGATGGGGGGAAACAAAGTGTGGATTGAATGAGTGGAGTAAGTGGGAGAACGAAGGATGACGCGTGAATTAAGTGAATGGTATAGTGTAGAGATGGAGGGAAAAATGAGAGAAGTGGACATCTGAGAAGTGCATTGGGTAGAGGAGAGGAACCGGAATAGATGAGAAGGAGGAACGTTTGGAAGATTGGATGAGAAAAAGAAGAATAACTATAGGTGAGAGAAGAGAACGTCTGAATAAAACAGAGGAGAGAAATAAGTATTGATGAGATAGGTGATAGTCGGTAGGAGTGGATTGGATACAGGAGAGTAATAGTGATAGATAAGGGAGGAGAATGTGTGAAGAAGTGGAAAAGACGAGAAATGAGAAAAATATTTGGAGACAAGAGGAAGAAAATGAAAAGAACCCAAAAATATATTGCCCACAAGACGAGGGAACAACCACCCGCATGGAATATAAATATTTAATATGACCCTTCATTTGACCCATTGCCCTCATAACCGAATTGACGTAGATACAGTTAGCAGCAATAAAATTACAAATGAATGAGATATTTAAGTCAAGGCTTTCAAAAGTTAGAGACCGAGTAGACAGATAAATAGATAGACGCCTGCAGAAACACTCGACCAAAAACGCAACTTACGCGGGCGGTAAAAAAACAAAAGCAGAGTAGAAATGGAGGGGGATAAAATTAGAGACAACAGTGGGTTTGGGCAAGGTGGTTGTGGAGGCGAGGAGGAGCTGTTAGTTGACATTTTCTCCTTCCAGTTAGCAGCAACTTGGCCATTAGTAATTACCATCTACCCGAGTGAGGCCCCCATCATCACCGCATAGCAAAGCGGGTGCGTCTGGTCGTCGTCTTCTGGAGAAATTACCCTGCATTAAGCCATTAGAAGCGACGGCGATGCGCAGGCAGGGCGTCATGCAGGAGCGTTCGTTGCCGTCGTAATCACCCTTATTTTCGTACTAAAACTCTCGCGTTCTTAATCTTTCGCAGGTAATAACGAAGCCTCATAACCATCTTCGGCCCGGCTCAAGGTATGTAGTTTCCGAATTGTTTTTTTTTTTTTTAGATCCATATATGTGCCGGGGCGTTTGTGATGATTTTTGAGTTTTATTTTTGCTTTAGTTTCCCTTTCATTTTTTTTTCTCACTCTCCTCAGCCCTCTTTTCATCTGGCGTGTAATTTTTTCCTTCTTATTTTGCCTTTAGTTCCCTGCTCTCAAATGTCTTTTTCTGTTTTCTATCTTCGTTTTTCTGCCACTTTCTTTGTGCGTGTTTGTATGTGTGTGTGTGTGTGTGTGTGTGTGTGTGTGTGTGTGTGTGTGTGTGTGTGCGCGCGCGCTTGTATAATTACTTTAGTGTCCTGTCTCAAGCTTCTTCTTTTCCTGTTTTTAATTTCCACTTGTTTTGCTCCGGGTCCTTTTTCGTTTTTCCCTTCTTCTGTTTTACTTTTTCCTCATCTTTCCCTTTCTTCGCATTATCCTCCCTTTCCTTTCTTCGCATTATCCTCCCTTTCCTTTCTTCGCATTATCCTCCCTTTCATTCTTCTTTTGAATATACCGGTATTTCTTTTCTGCCGTTTCTGTTCGTTTTCTTTTCCCAATTCTCTGTTCTCCCTTTATTGTCTTCGTTTTCTTTCCCTTCCTCCCGTTCTCTCCATATTTTTTCCCTTGCTTTCATCTTTTTAATTTTATCCCTTAATGTTTTCCTTTTCTTTCCATTTCATTTTCAGACTTTTTACATCCGCTATCGGTGCGTAAGTTAGATATTATGTTTGTTTTCTCGCTATAGCCTTGTCTTGTCTTCATCTCTCTCTCTCTCTGTCTGTCTGTCTCTCTCTCTCTGTCTCTCTCTCTCCATCTCTATCTCTGTCAAAGCCATTAAATCCTAGTCTCTTCCTGACTGATTCTGTCTGTGCCCGTCTCAGTCTATTTGTCTGTCTCTGTCTCTACCATTCTGTCTGTCTGTCTGTCTGTCCGTCTGTCTGTCTGTCTGTTCGCCGTTGTCTCTCCACTGGTTTACGTCAAACTGATTAAAGGATCATAGCCAAAAACGTGTAAGGAAATTTTCTACTAAGTCAAAGATGAACTGGTTGAATATAGACAAAAGTATACAGTATTACAGAGACAAGCGGGTACTTTTAGTGAACGAAAGAATTTAAGATGCGGGAAATCTGCTTGCGAATTATAGAGATTAGCCACCGTAGAGTTTCTTGAAGGGTCCACCTGAGACTTCTGTTGGGAGATGGCGAAGATATTACTCACTTTTCTTAGCTGACTATTTCTCTCTCTCTCTCTCTCTCTCTCTCTCTCTCTCTCTCTCTCTCTCTCTCTCATTTTCTTCACTCTTACTCCAGTTCTCTTAACACACTCTTTCTTCAGGCTCTTATCTTTACTTATACTCCCATACTCTCTTTGCACACTCTTTCTACCCCTGTCCCCCTTGCCGTCTGGTCATGGCATGGCGAAATAACCCACAGCTTAACTTGATGTGATTCCATTTCATATATTAGTTAATTCTCTCGATGGAGCACTAATCCCCCACACTACCCCTCTCTCTCACTCTCTTACCCAGTCACTCACTCATTCTCCCTCTCTCAATTTCGCTTCACCCTTCCCTCTTTCACTTAGTTACTCGTTCTTGCCCCCCCCCCCTCTCTCTCTCTCTCTCTCTCTCTCTCTCTCCTCTTCCCACTTTCTCGCACTACAGTTTTTTATTTTTTTTAGTTTTTCAGATAAATTCACATTATCCCTCGCACTTACTCTCGCTCCCAGTCATTCCCCCATTCTCCCACTCCCAGATACTCTCCCTCCCTCCCACTCACTCGCACTCTCACTCCCTCTCTCATTCCAACTCCTTCTCCAGCACTCCCACTTACTCTTCCTCTTCCCCACTGCCTCTGGCTTTACCTGTAACCTACTCATTTGTTTTCTTCTCCAACCCCCACTTTTTTGCCCACGTCCATTTCCTTTCTAGCTCCCACTTGCCTCCTACTCCCATTTTCACTCACGTACCACCCCATTTCCACTTACCTCCCACTCCCTTTCCCATTCACCTCTCACTCCCATTTCCCACTCTTCACTCCCATTTCCAATCACCTCTCACTTCCATTCTCACTCAGCCTCCCACTCCTATTGCCCTTACCCATCACTCACTCACTCCACATTCCCATAATCTCTTCCTCCCCCACTCCACATCCCCATACTCTCTTCCTCCTTCACTCCACATCCGCATACTCTCTTCCTCTTCCACTACCATTCCAGTACACTCCTCTCCCTCCACTCCCAGTCCTACATCCACTCCCTCCTTTTCCCTCGCTAAATACACAAACTCCCTCATGATATGGTGTGGTACTCCCAATAATTTCTTCAAGCCTTTTTTTCGATTTTTTCATCCCTCTTTTTTTTTTTTTTTTTTTTTTTTTTTTTTTTTTTGCGTCGGCGTGTCGGTTTCTCCCCCGCGAGTAGAATGGGGCAAAGCGTATCATACCTAGGGCGTGGATACGTGTGTGCGTGTGCGTTTGTGTGCGAATGTGTGCTTTTGCGTGCGAATGCTAGAGTGCGCGCGCTTAGAAGTGTTTTTGTGTATGTGAATGTGAGAGTGCGAATGCTTGTATCTTAAGCCTAATATGAGAAATACACGCTTGCATTTTATACTGACGAGTTCATGTGCGTGTGTGATTTGCGTATTGACGTAAGTGTATGCGCGTGTGTGCATGTACATTTTGCGTAATATGAGCGAAACATATTTGCATTTTTTCCCGAAGATATGTGCGTGTGCGTGTACTTTTCCGTGTGTGTGTGTGTGTGTGTGTGTGTGTGTGTGTGTGTGTGTGTGTGTGTGTGTGTTACATAACCGTGCGCGTCTACGATTCATCATGTGTACTCTTTGTTTTTGTCCGAGCGTGTGTGTGTGTGCATGCATTTGTGCGTGCGTGCGTGTGAGTCAGCGAGAGTGCATGACGAATCCTTAATTAATGCACCGTAAGCTTGATGGTCGGCCGTCCATACAGCTTCGTCGTGTACGTGCGTACGTACAGACTGGGATAAAAGTTCGCCCAGTGTTCCACCCCTCTTGCCTCTCACTCTCCTCTGCTGGCTAATATTCCCGAGCTGAGAGAGGCTTTGTATAATACTGTGTTCTTTGATTCGGTGTGTCTGGGAGGAAACTGACGGGCATGCTATAAGTTTGAATCGAAATAGTAAGCTAACTTTAATCCCTGATAGTCCAGAAGAAGTAGCGATACACAGGAAGAGGATAGATTGGATATACATGAGAGATGTTAACCTTATCCACTACGAGAGGTTTTTCCCTTAGCTGGCTAAAGTAATCTGGCGGTAACAAGAATATGGCCAAAAAGACGCCATCCCTTGTATTTTAAAACTCTCTTAACTATACAGGATTCGTAGGGACAACAGCCGAGAAACACGTACAGTATTAATTCATGGATATTATTTTTATTTGTTTCATCAGCAGATTGGATTGCAAGAGGAAAAGCATTGATGTATATGGTGGGGATCATAGAACAACAATAAATCACGTCCAAATTCCTTTCACGAATGTAAAATAACACACACACACACACACACACACACACACCTACGCAAGAATCATGTCTAAATTAAGTCCACGAAAATGCCACATACGCCAAAAACTACGCATATAAATGGCAGTAAAAAGGAGGTAACGTGACGACCCCCTCTGTGTTATCGACCGTTTGACAGTGTGAGTGATAGCGAGAGAGAGAGAGAGAGAGAGAGAGAGAGAGAGAGAGAGAGAGAGAGAGAGAGAGAGTAGGATGAAAGTGTGAAAAAAAAATGGGAGAGACGAAGGAAGTAAATGAGAATGGAAGTACGGTGAATAGGAAAAGACGGAAAGATAAGAAAACGAAGCAAAACAGTGCAGAAAAGAGAGAGAGAGAGAGAGAGAGAGAGAGAGAGAGAGAGAGAGAGAGAGAGAGAGAGAGAGAGAGCACGTTTATATATATTTATGTAATGGCCAGAAGAAATGAAATCGCCTTTCTTTTGTATCCCAAATTCGAGTCTGGCTTAAGTTCAACAGCCGGCTCTCTCTCTCTCTCTCTCTCTTTTCTTCTCTTTTTCATACCTATTCTTTAGCTTTCCCCCTTTTTTTCCCCTTTCATTTTTCTTGCATCTTTCCCTCCCCCTTTATTTACCTGTCATTTTCTTTCAATTTCTCATAATCCCTCACCCCTCCTTCCGTTTTTTTTTTCTCTCTCTACCATCAAATTCCGTCAATGACAATATAAATGGCTTGACAGCAACCCTGTCCTTGAATCTACCCAACGGTTCGAGTCATTGGTGAATTAGGCCAGTGGAAACTCCCAGGCAATGACGGAAAATAGATACAAACGACTTAGTGTAATTTACAATAGGGGCCGAATAAAAAAAATATATATATATAAATGGAAATGAGTAAGTGAAATAACAAGGAAAATTATTGTAGAGAATGGGAAAAGAAGGGGAAAAAATTGTAAGTGAAAATGGGAATAAATTTATTGGGAAAGTTGGAAAAAATATTATTGGAAAATGGGAAAACATGAAGAGTTAAAATGGAAAATTTAAATAAGTCATGCATTGTATATGGGTGTCTGTCTGTGCGTTTGTTCGTTCCATTCACGAGAACAGTAGTAGATATCTACCTAATTCGTTTTGCATTAGGTTAGGGTATGTCCAGGGAGTGTCGGAATAATACCCAACAAAAATTTTGGCTATCGCGCGAGACGCAACGGCGCGAAATTGTCGAAAATTGCGACATGCGAAATTTGCGAAAATTATTTATTCGAATTTTTGGTCAGAATTGGTCATTGTGGTCTCAATGACGGTATGGAAACAAGATAATGGTATATGCAAACATTTTGTGATGGAAAAGCTGTTAGTTAAGCTAACAGATTTTTGCAGGCAAACACTAGGAATCAATTAAATGTTAAAAATACAGTAAATGGGAAAATAGAAATATGGAAAATAGTTTTGTTGGTAAGATTGGCGTAACGAGTTATTTCAAGGAGAGAGAGAGAGAGAGAGAGAGAGAGAGAGAGAGAGAGAGAGAGAGAGTACAGCTGCGGGGTAGTGTAAGGGTACCAATACGATGGTCGCAGCCTTCGTTCTTGGTACTGCATGGAAAAAATGTAAATTAACTCCAACGTCAGGGCACTTCTGAGGCTAAAATTCATTCCTCGCTGTAGCAACTCCCCCTTATACCTTTTCTTTCTTCCTTTTACTCTCCATATGCATTTTCTCTCCCTCTTTTCCTCCCCCCTTCCCTCTTACCCCTTCCCGTTCCCCTTTTCCTTCCCTTGCACGTTTTCCCTTCCCCCTTTTCCTCTCCTCTTCCTCCTCCTCCTCCTCCTCCTCCTCTTTTATTTTTTATCCAAATTACTTGTCTTACTTGTCCTCACCGTCCCCTCTTCCATCCCCCTCTGTCCCTTTTTCCTTTTATATTCTCAGTTCCCTCTTTGTCCTCTTCCTCTTCTCTTCCCGTTTTCCTCTTCCTATTTATCTGTACCTATTTTTTTCCTCATATTATTTTTTCACTTCTGTTTTAAATCATCTTTTTCTTTATCTCTCCTTTTCTTCCTTCTCTTTCTTTCCCTTTATCCACCTTTTGTCATCCTTCTAACCCTTTTGTCTCCATGTACCCCATCTCCCATTTTCCGTTTACCGCAATGTCGATAACGTTCTTCTCTTTTATTATCTCACTGTACTTCCCTTTTCTCAGTTTCATTCGCGCCTCCCTCTGGCCCTCTTCATTTCTTTCTCCTCGTCTCCACTTTTCTCAACTTTACCCGTCTTCTATCCCTCCCTTCCTCCTGTAGTCTCTCAGTCTTTCCCTCCCCATTTCCTTTCCTCTCCTCCCCCCAGCATCTTTTCTCTCCACCGCTCAGCCTGTTCTCTCTTCCACCTTTTCTTCTCCTTATGCCTCATTTCCTCTCATTCGCTTTTCTCCATTTTCTCTTTTTCTGAATTAAGTTCCTTTAGCTCTCATTATCTCTCTCTGCCCCACTCTTCATTCCTCCATTCTCTCGACTCCTTTGTCTTTTGCCCCATTTTTCCACTCACTCTTCCCTTCTCTCGTCTTTTCCTTTTGATCATTTCCTCGTGCCCTCTTCTTCTGCCTTTCTCCTTCTTGTCCCTTCTCTCCTTCTCCTTGTACTTCTGTGTCTCCTATTCGTACCATTTTCTCTCCTCGTCCTTTCTGCTTGTTCATTTCCTGTAGTCCTCATTAGATCTCAGTGTATGTACTCTTCCCTTCTCTTCTGTCGCCCTTCCTCTCCTCTGTCTCATCCCTCTTCTCCTTTACCATCGCCCGCATTATTCCCCTTCCCTTCCACATCTTTCCCCCCTCTCTCCTCTCCTCTCCTCTCCTCCCCTCGTGTTGTGTGTGCGAGGTGCGTGAATGAGCAACATTTTCCGCCATTACCGTGTTGCATATCGCTGAAATATCCCCTCCCGATAACGAAGCGCCGGGAATTAACTAACTGATAAAGTGGCTTACCGCGCGTGCGTGCGTGTGCGTATGTTGGGTGTGTGTTTCTAGGGGGGGTGTTTGTGTGTGTTTGGGGATTATGTTTGTGTGTGGGGGATGTATGTGTGTGTGGGGTGTATGTGTGTGTATGTGCGCAGTGTGTTGTGCGTGCCTGTGTGTGCGTTGTGTATGTGTGTTTGTTTTTTGGAAGTCTTTTTATTGTTTGTTGTGTGTGTGTGTGTGTGTGTGTGTGTGTACTTTTGCATCTGTGTATATCGTGTATGTGTGGGTTGGCAGGTGTTTGATTATGTGTTAATACATGTGTGTTTAGGGATGCACTTGTGCATCTGTGTGTGTGTGTGTGTGTGTGTGCTTATGCATGTGCGTGTGTAATGTGTGTTTATGAGGGTGGGGAGCATGCATGTGAAAGATTAATGCGCTGAATGCGTCAATGCACTAACATACTGCGTGTGAATAAGTATGTTGCTTGTGATGTTTTTTTTTTTTTTTTTTGTGTGAATTTTATATATTTTTTTCTGTGTATGGGTATTTTAGAAATTTGCGTGTGAGAGTGTGATCGAGGTTTGCGTGTGGATTTGCAGGTATTGGTCTTTTTAGTGATTCGTGTCTGCGTGTTATATGTGTTTTGTCTTGTTTTGTTGTGCGTGTTCGTGGTGTTTTGAGTGTGCTGGTCTCCGTTTGTGTTTTGTGACTGTTATTTTCCGTATTGTAGTTTTGCACGCACGTGCATGTGCAGGCATGTACTTGTACTCTGTGTGTGTGTGTGTGTGTGTGTGTGTGTGTGGGTGGGTGTGGGTGTGGGTGTGTCTTGTTTTTACATGTGTGGCTCTCGTATTGTGTGCTTGGCTCTCGTATTGTGTGTGTGGGTCTTGTATATTTTACGTGAGTGGATCTAGTGACGTTTTGCGTGTGTGGGTCTTGTAGTTTTGCGTGTATTATTATTATTATTTTTTTTTACACGTTTGCGTGTTTTTTTTTTTTTTTTTTTTTTTGGCGTGTATTGGTCCTGTTCAGTTTTATGTGTCTACGTGTTTTGCGTGTATGTGTGTTTTTTCCGTGCGGAGGGCATGTAGCTTGTGTGTGTGTGTGTGTGTGTGTGTGTGTGTGTGTGTGTGTGTGTGTGTGTGTGTGTGTGTGTGTACTTTTAGCGTGTGTCTTAGATTTTTATGTGTATTGCTTTGCTTTGCTTATGCGTTGTTATATTCCATGTGTACATATCTTGTAGTTATGCGTACTAATGTAGTTTTGCATGTGCATATATTGCCATTTTGCTTGTGTGTGGACACTTACGCACGTGCATTTCTTGTAATTTTGTGCGTGCGTATTATGTAGCCTTGTGTTTGTGGATCTAGCTTATCGTGTGTGTGTGTGTGTGTGTGTGTGTGTGTGTGTGTGTGTGTGTGTGTGTGTGTGTGCTGCGATTTTGCAAGTGCGTGTCTTGCTGCGTTTGCGTAAAGTTTTGCGTGTGCTTTGCTTGTAATTTTGCTTGTGTGCTTGAGTGTACAGTACGTGCGCTGGGCGGGGAGAGAAACAGGCTGGCTTGGAAACGCACCAGCAGCACCGGGGCGCTATGAAATCAATTAATATAGTGTTAACGAAACCAATCAGCTGAGTGTAAGAGCAGAATATTCTTTTCATCCCCTCTCCCTGCCTCCCTATTCCCTTCCCCTTCCTCCCCCTCAAACACACACACACACACACACACACACACACACACACACACACACACACACACACACACCATTCATCCCCCCTCCGACATGCCCCTTACCCCCTCCCCATCATCCTTCCTTTCCTCCCTATTCCCTTCCCCTACCCCCTGTCTCCGATTTACAACATGAAAGAAGGCACACTCCGCCAGCCTTAGCCCATGCGTACAGAAGACTAAAAATCCAATCTGCCACTCGTGAATCGCTAAAGGTGGGTGTTGGTGAAGGGGGAATATCGGCCCTATGGTGGGAGAGCCTAGGGACGGATATTCCCAGGGAGCGGTGGGTCGGGCAGGCGTGGAAGGTAGTGTGTGGTGAGGGAGTGAGAGAGGCGAACGCTTGGTACCTGGGTGGTGGTGTGGAAGGGGAGTGGGGTGGGGGGGAGGGGAGGTATGGGGGAGGAGCTGCAGGGAAGGAAAGGGGGGTGGGGTGAAGGCATGGCGCGGGGGTGTTGGTGGAGGAAGTTGGTTGGGAGGGCGGGGGGACGTGGGAGAGTGAGGGATGGGTGTGGGGAAGAAATGAAGGGAGGGAGACAGATGCTGGTGGAAAGGGATGGGGGAGTTGAAGGGAGGGAGAAGTATGGGGGGAGTTTGTGGGGGGATAGGGAGGAGGTGAAGGGAGGGAGAAGTATGGGAGGAGTTTGTGGGGGGGATAGGGAGGAGGTGAAGGGAGGGAGAAGATTATGGGGAATGTGTGGGGGGATGAGGAAGGAGTTGAAGGGAGGGACGAAGTATGGAGGGATAGGTGAGGGGTTGAAGGGAGGCGAAGGAAGGATGGGGGTGGGTAGGGAAGGGGTGGCGCGGGCGGGGGTGTTGGTGGAGGAAGTGGTGGTGGTGGTGGAGACGCGAGCGCCAGCAGCTGGTGTCTCAACACTGCCTCCCTACGAGTGTCTTGTTGCTGGTGTCGGTGGTGCAAGCGGTGTGTGCAGGGTGCAAGTCTACCTCCCGCCCCGCCAGATATTTTACCCCGCCAGTTTAGTATCTGATTGTTCTTTACCGCCCGCGTGGCTTGGTCGTGGCCGGGAGGGAGCGGACCACAGTGCGTATAAGATAAGGACCACCTTGCCTTCTGTATTTCCCGAATTTTTCCCTCGTTCATCACGGAGACTTTTTCCATCATCGCTCACGCCGCAACTCCGGAGAGCGACGACGACAACCGCTGGGGTTTTTAGACTTCGCGACACTACCTTCCTCACCCGAACTGCGTATGTGTGTGCGTGTGTGTCTGCTGAAAATCTGACATACACACACACACAGGCACGCTGCTTCTACCGGATCACAGGTGAATAATTCTACCACGATGAGTAATGGAACTGGGTAGGCTGGTTGGTGCATTTACAATCGTCTGGCGTCCAGCTTTCAGGCCGGAACGTACCTGCCCCTTTTTGCTGTTGTATTTTTTTTCCTTCTTTTCGTCTCATTTTCCTGTGTTATTCTTTATCTTTTCTGGGTGTCTGGTGTGTTGGGTGTCCTGTTTTAAGCACGGGTAATGTCCTATTTTCCCGCCGAGCCGCTGGTCTGGCAGATACAGCCATATTTCCCTTTATTTATGTCCGAACGGGAGCTTGTGTCTGTAGCAATCGAAAGAGAACATACCTCCCTCGTTTTCTTTCTTTTTCCTCTCCTTTCTCTTTTACTCTCCGTTCTCTCTTTCTCTCTCTTATCCTCTCTTACTCTCCTGTGTCTTCCTCCTCCTTCTCTCATGCTCTCCTGGCTACTTTTTTCTCTTCCTCCCGTGCTCTACTGCTATCTCTCATCCATTCTTTGCACCTACTTCACTCTTCTGTTTTGTCTTTTTCCTCTTGTTTTCCATTCTTTTCTATCTCTCTACAACCCTTATACTTTCTTTTTTCTTCTTTCTCCATCCCCTCTTTCCTTCCGCTCTTTCATCTTTACTCTTATACATTCTCCGACATTTCCCTCTGTTTCTGTCTTCTCTCGCTCTTCCACCGTCTCTGTCTCACCCCTTTAAATGCTCCTACTGTTTCTCTTTCCTACTTCCCTCGTCCCTTTTTTGACTCCTACGCTATCCCTGTTTCATAGCCGTCCTCTTACTCCCTTGCACTCTTCATTTTTCTATCCCTGTCATCCATATCCATTTCCTTTGCTCTCTCTCTCTGTCTCTTCGTCACCTTTTCTTTCTCTCACCATGTCCCCTTTTTCGTCTCTCCCTCTTCTTTGCCTTCGTATCTGTCCGGATTTCCCACTCCACTGTCTTTCCTTCTCCCTCCCTATCTTCCTCTTCATTCTCTCCCTCTCTCTCTGTCTCTCTTTCTCTCCCTATTTCCCTCTCCAGTTTCCCTCTGTCTCCCCCAATTCTCTGCCACTGCACTGGCTCCCTTTCTCCCCATGTCTACCCTGCTGTCTTCCTCTCCACTGCCTTCCTCTCTCCCTCTCCCTCTCTCCCTATCTCCCTGTGCCTGCCTCAGCTTGGGTAGCGGCCAGTTTGAAGGGCGGTGAGATAGACCTGGAGTGGGGAGAGGTGACACGTGATAAAAGACGCAGATTACCTCACCCTCTCCTGTCCTTCTTTCCTCCACACCTCTCTCTCCTCCATCTCTTTCCTCTCTCTTCCCACCCTTTCCTCTTTTACCTCCTTTCTTTTCCTCCCTCACTTCCTGTCCTTCACTCCTCATTCTTCCGTCCCTTCTGTTTTTCTTTTTCCTTGGTTATAAATCCTTTACTTCCCCTTTCCTTCTTTCTTCCTTTATTCATGACCTTCCTAGAATTTTCCCCCTCCTTCTCTTCCTATTTTTTTTTTCATTTCCTCCTCCCATCTTCTCTCTTCCATTCCTCCTTTCCTTCCTTTCCTCCCTTTTCCTGCACCCTTCCTCGTCTCCCCATTCTTCTAATCCTTCTATCCTTCTTCTCGCTTTCTCTCCCTCTTCCTCTTCTTTTCTTCCCTCCTTTTCTCTGTTACAATCCTTAGCCCCTTCTCTCTTTCCTTCTTTTTTTTTCTCACTCTTCCTCTCTGTCCTTCACCTTTCCTTGTCACTGACCTAATAATTTTCTTTGCCTTCCCTCCCACATCTCTCAGAAAAACGCAAAAACAAAATCAACAAGTAGGAAAAGGCAAGAAAAAAAAAAAAAAAAAAAGACCCATACAGCGCAGCGGACTTAAAGCCTCTCTCTCTCTCTCTCTCTCTCTCTCTCTCTCTCTCTCTCTCTCTCTCTCTCTCTCTTCCCTCCTTCTCATCGACCTAGCTTCATATTCTTTACCCCCGCCCCTACGCTCCTAAAAAAATGAAGAAAAAGAAAAAGCAACAAGTAAGAAAAGAGAAAGGAGAAAAGGAAGGAAATTGAGATATACGCAAGTCTTTATTTCTCTCTCTCTCTCTCTCTCTCTCTCTCTTTCCTGTCTCCCATCGTTCCTTTCCTTTGACCTAGCTTCATATTCTTTACAGTTACCCCCCCCCCCCCCCCCCCCAAAAAAAAAAAATGGTATCAACAAGTACAGAAAATTGAAGGAAAAAATAAGGGAGATATATACGCAATGCCCCATTTCTCCTTTTTTTTCTTCCTTCCTTCCTTCCTTCCTTCCCCTCCTATCCTTCTTTCCTCCCTAAGCGTCAGCCCAAGTACTTCCCTCCAGTCCTCCCCCACTTATGAAAAACAAAACAAAAACAGCATCAGTAAGTAAGGGAAAATAAAAGTATAAGGAAAATTACATACGCATCTGTCCATTTCTCTCTCCATTTTTTTTTTTTAAGCCCTTCCCTCCTTCCTTCCTTTATATTAATCCAGCTATTTGTTCTCCTTCCTCAAAAAAAGAAAAAAAGAAAGAAAGAAAGAAAGGGAAGGAAAAAAACGAAATACTCGTATAACCCTCCGTTTGTTTTCTCCGCTTTCCGTTCTTCACATATATCTAGTTATTTTTCCGTCTCCTACCCCTCACCACAAAAGGCATCAATAAAAAAATAAAAAAAAAAGAGACGAGAAAATAGACACATAGCACTGAGCGGTCTTAAAGCTCTCTTCTCGCCTCTTTCATCCTCTCCCTTCTTTCCTGTCTTTCCTCTCGCCTCTTCTCTCCCTTCTTTCCTGTCTTTCCTATCGCCTCTTCCTCCCTCCTCTCCCCTCTTTCCTGTCTTTCCTTCACACTGACCTTGCTCCATTTTATCTCCGTCCCTTCATCACATTCTAAAAAAGAAAAAAAGAAAAAAAGAAAAGAAATGTGAAAAGGAGCAACAAGTGGGAAAAGAGAAGAAAAAAAAAACAGATATATCTTCTTCCCTCTTTCCCAGCCATCCTTCATTCTCAGAGCTCTAGATTCATTTCTGTCTTTCCTCATCCCCTAAAATGGCGGTATTAGAAGCTGTGAAAAAAGAGGAAAAATATAAGAATACACAACTCCTCATTCCCTTCTTCCTTCCTTCCTTTCCTCCTCCTTCCTTCCTTTCCTCCTCCTTCCTCCCTCCCTTCTTTCCTTTCCTCCTTCTTCCTTCCTCCCTTCCCTCCTTGCTTTACACTGACCTACCGTAGCATCATATTCCCTAACCTTCTCCGAAAAAAAAAAAAAAAAAAGACTTACCCGACTTAAAGCTTTCTTCTCTTTCTTCTTTTCTCTCTTCCTTCCATCCTTCCTTCCTGCAGAGTGACCTAGCCTTATGTTTCCTCTGTGTCTCTTATTCTCACCTGTAAAAAAAAAAAAAAAAAAACGTGAACAGGTTTAAAAAGGCGGAAAAAATGGTTGAGAAAAAATAAAATTGTTATACTACTCAACATTCCTCTCTCTTTTTCTCATATTCACCTAGCTTCATATCCCTGACTTCCCCCCAGAGAGAGAGAGAGAGAGAGAGAGAGAGAGAGAACGAGAGTGAGAGAGAGAGAGAGAGAGACAGAGAGATACAGATCAGCATCAACAAGTAGGTGAAGGGGAAAGAAAAAAGGAAAAATGGAGACATACAGCTTCGCGAACTTAAAGCTAGTGTTTCTCTCTCCTACCCTTCCTTCTTTGCTTCCTTCACCTTAACCTACTGTAGCTTCATTATCTCTCCCTTCCCCACATCCCATAAAAAAAAAAAATCAATAAGTAGGAGAGAAGTATAAAAAACAAAGTAAGATACAACTGAACTGACATAAAGCTTTTTTTCTCCTCTCCTTATCTTTCATCCTTCCATCATACTGACCTAACTTTATCATCACTTCCTCCCGCTGGCCTCTGCTAAAAAAAAAAAAAGTGCATCAATAAGTAGGAGAAAAATATTAAAAAAGAAAAAAGAAAAATACACATGCAGTAGACAAGTAAAGCTTTTTCTCTTTCCTTTTCCTTCTTCCATCACACAGACCCCACTTCATTATCCCTCCCTTACCTTGACCCCATCTAGACAAAAAGAGAGCATCAACAAGTAGGAGAAAAAGATTAAAAAAAAAAAAAAATAGACAGATGCAACAGAGGCGAGTTAAAGCTTTCTTCTTCTTCTCCTCGACCCATGTGCAATCGTCTTCACCCTTCTTGGCAGTTTTCCACCTCTCTCTTTCTCTCTCTCTCTCTCTCTCTCTCTCTCCTTCCGTCATATTGACTACTAATATTTTTCTTTTCTTGATTTTCCTTTTTTTTTTTTTTTTTTTTAGATGGGGATGTTGTTTTTTTGGGTTTTTGTTTTTGTTTTGTTTTCCTTTAAAGAACCACCTGAAGACGCCGAGGTAAGACTTAAAGCCGCCTTTACGTAGACGGGCGATCAACTTTAAACCTCGAAAAGAGAGAGAGAGAGAGAGAGAGAGAGAGAGAGAGAGAGAGAGAGAGAGAGAGAGAGAGAGAGAGAGAAACGGGGAAGACGCTCAAGGGCAATCTGTCTCATCCTTCTTGTTTTCTTCTTCTCTGTCTTTCTTTTTTATTTTTACATCCATATTTAAACCCTCGCTATTTTTCTTGCATTTATTTCGTTTCACTTCAATTATACATTCTCCGTTAGATATTTTTTGGTTTATATTACATTTATATTAAAGATTTCTCAAAATATATTTTTTCACAATGGTCACTTTCACTCTTCCATTTTACATTTCCAGTTAAATATCTTCTCAATTATTTTTCCACGCTTTTCAGTTGCCTTGCCCCGTGATAATAAGTTTTTTCCCTCTCTTTATTCCTTTACCACAAGAACCCGGGGTAAAAAAATAAATTAGTATGCAGATGTATTCCCAGTGGCACTTCTCGCGTCTGATAATCTTAGTTCAACACCTTGTATCTAACGGGCCCTAAGTATGCTACCACCACCTCCACTCTGACTGTCTTTTGAGTATATTTTTCTATTTATGTGAGAAGAGGAGCAGCACAGGAGAAGATTTAGGATACGTTTGTTAGTAGGTGAGATGGGAGGAAGAAAAGAAGGCCTAGGATATTGTTCTGTTATTATGTGAAAAGACGAGAACAGAAGGTGGCTTTGGATAGTTTTGTTATGTGAGAAGAGGAGAACATAAAGCAAGCTTAGGATAATGATATGTTATTCTGTGAGAAGAGAAGAACAGAATGAAGCTTAGGATACTTTAATTATGTGAAATAAGAAAAATAGAAGTCTTAGGATATTTTGTTATTATATAAGAAGAGAACAGAAAAAGGCTTAATATTAATGCCTGTCGACTTCACTTGGATTATTTAAGACACAATTTCTTTCAAGTCACATTCTTCCTGTAGAATACTTCACACAGCAATCGAATATAGTCCCAGCAATTTATTATAATATTTTGTAATTATGTGTCTAATAGATATTTAACTCATCCCCTCCGGCTGAGTACTTAGAATTTATTGCGTTTAATCCAACAGTGTAATTATTTTTTAACGCATTCTCTGAGTAATAAGGTATTTTTTTTTATTGTGCTTTTATCTTAGCTTTAATCTGTCTAATAGCAAGAGCACAATCCCTGAGTTCATCCATATTGGCTGTTACAATTCTTACAGCGTCAGTTCATTAATCCATGACTTCGTAACTAAAATATCTGACCTTCTTCGAGCTTTAATAAACGCAAAATATGATACATTAATTCTCAACTCTGAAGCACCTCTTCACCACCAGTTTTTCTCTACTTTCGTGACCTCTTCCCTTCTGCCTGTTATCTGCATGTCCTAGTTTCCTTATCGATCGTTATCATTTCTCCCCTTTTTTTTAACACCCTTGGAATCCTCTGTCTCAGCTTCCCTATTTCCGTCTCCCTGTCCAGTACATCTGTTCTTGTCATTTGTCGCTAAGTTGTCATTTGCTTGTATAATCACAGAACATCTGAATCCACTGCCTGCTTCCCTGTTACTTACTCATTATCCACTAGATATCTATTCTGTGTCACTAAACTCTGTCCACTTATTCCACTTTGTATCTCCTAGGTTTCCATTTCCTTATCTTTATGATCCCTGTATCTCCGCATCCCACATGTCTAAAATCTCCTACCTTTGCTTCCCTGCATCTAACACCTCAGTTGATCTCAAGCAGCATATCTCTGTTACCTCCAAGTTGCTCATTCATATTCCACACATCAGTCCAGCGTCTTATCTGCGTTTTTAATCTCACCTCATTTATCTTCCTTACAATTCTGACACTTCTAGCTTGTCTTCCTCTCCTCTTCCTCCTCCTCCTTCCTCCCCCCCCCCCGGCCCCCTCTTTTAGCCCCCTCCCTCTTCCTCCTCCCCCATTCCGTCTCCCTTCCCCCTTCCCCTCTTCGGCATCGAAGGCTCACACCGCCTTCACTGTAAGCTTCTGTTTACAAATACGGGACCCCGTGTGTGTGTGTGTGTGTTTTGGATGTGAATAAGAGAGAGAGAGAGAGAGGGTGTTTTCGTGAGTTTGTTTGCTATATTTTGTGTTTGTGTTCAGCATTATGGATCCATTATTTGTCGGTTTAATTTAGTGTAATGAGTTGCGTTTGTATGTGTTTGTGTGTTTGGTTATAAGTATGTTTGATGCCATGTGTGTTAGGTGACCATAATATGTGTTTGTATTTGTTGATATGTATACCTGTTTGTTGTGTGTTTGTGTTAGTGTATGTATGCTGTATATTGGCTTTAAAGGATGGTTTGCGTAGATTGTATGTATATTTAAGACTAGAACGTAAAAATATATTGCAAGGAGTTAAGTGCACCTGCTATATATTAATCTCTTCTTAGCAAATTATACTCGCATGTGCTTAAAATGATGCAGTAGTTGTGAAGGCTGTAAGGAGAGAATAAATGACTGCTCGATGGATAGATGAAGGAAGGAAAGAATGAAGTTTTAATTCACTGATATTTCTTCATCGGATATGCATAGAACATTAGAAATGTACTGAGTTATTCTTCAGTTCAGTTTTATTCAGAACAATGAAGTTTGTAGTAGTAAATATAGAGATTGAAGAATGTCTATGAACACTCCTCTCTCAGTTCCCTCTTTCTCTGTAGCAAAACCACGGAAGGAAGGTTTTTGCCCATATATGGCTCTATCTAACTTATTCACAACCCTCATATTTATACATATATTTAGGAATATCTGTCCTATCCATCCGTCTGTGTACTTAATTAACTGCATGTGTATCAGTCAGTCTATCTATCCGTTTTTCAACCTGTTTGTCTGTCCGCATTCTAAAGTGCAATAAGGAGCAGGAGGAGCGTCAACAAAGGGTACCCCCCCCACGTCTCAGCGGACACTGAAACTGAAAGTGGTGGCCAGTGTCCATATATACGTTTGTCAGGTGGGGCCCGCTGCCACTCAGGGCCTGATGGTTGGGGCTGGGGCAAGGCTGAGCTGATGTAAATGAACACTTTCGCCTTCTGTGGACGCATTAACCCCTTCGGACCCATGACGTGTGTTTTAGTTTTATTCTCGTTACTTCTTTGCGATTTTATCCAAGCTTGGA
This sequence comes from Coenobita brevimanus, assembly GCF_032717465.1. Lineage (NCBI taxonomy): Eukaryota > Metazoa > Arthropoda > Malacostraca > Decapoda > Coenobitidae > Coenobita > Coenobita brevimanus. The sequence goes on from NC_137019.1 coordinate 10,562,585, forward strand.
GGGATTTATAAAAGGATTTGTGAGAGTAAAAGTGTTAACTAGCGCTGTATCAAAGCCTGCATTTCGAGAACCATCACTTAAATCGAATAAATCCATCTGGAGAAAGCAAGAATATAAATTAGAACGTATCCTCATCTTGAAATAGTCTAGTTATTTTTCTTAGGCTATCATAAGACGATTTGATTCACCTGAGGGAAGTTCTTATATTTAGAGGGTTGAAAACAGTCTCGATAAACCTTCTGCATCCTCGAATTTTCCTAACCAGAATAAAGTCGTCTGGATTTAGCCAAAGTAAAGGACCCAAGTACTTCAGTGTCAGGGAAAGGGTTAAACGTTGAATCAGTATACTTTTGAGGGAACAGGCGAGATAAAAAACTGACGCGAATGAAAAAAGTACGGACGGGGTTGAAGGTGGTGATGGGGGAGGGAGAGGGTCGGCGTTGGCGCAGGTACCGTATAACCCCTTCACTCAGATTACGTTTTTTTTTTCTTATCCCATTATTACTATCTCTAAACGGCTTTAATCGGCTTAGGATTTTTCTTTTTCACTGCAGGAGATAGATGCAACTTTCATTTACTCCATTACTAATATGTGGCTCTCCTAACAATAAAAAAAATAATTTGGTAGTAGTAATGACCTTAGAATATACGCCACCTTATTGAAGAGATTTTCCACATTTCTAAGGTGAGGACAATTATCTGAACTAATTTCTCGTATTGATGGGTCAAGGAAAAATTCGGATAGAAATGTTAGGACTGAAACTGGGTTGTCGGAAATTAAAAAGCAATGTAGCATTATTGTCAGCGGTACAGTTTTCACTTTATTATTATTGTTATTATTATTACTATTATTATTATTATTACTATTATTATTAGTAGTAGTATTATTATTGTGTTGTTAGCCTACTCTTCGCGTTTCTTGTCTTATAAAGACAAGTGTGAAGAGCCATGCAATAGATTTAACGAATTTGCACCGGATTTTATATATATATATATATATATATATATATATATATATATATATATATATATATATATATATATATATATATATATACGGCATACTTATCGCGTTTAAGTTGTTGTTTTCTTCACACGTCAGTTATATAAATTGTTACTGTATTTTGCCTCTGCTTTGTCGTGCAGATAACATGGCCGTTACTTATTAACGATTATTACTTCACTCTTATTTATTTGTATATTTACTTCACCACAAGTGCTTATTGCATTACTGGAATCGTCTAGTAAATATTCATGAACTGCAATCACTGTGAATTATGATCACTTTGGAAGCGTTAATTGTTGCTACGTGCGGATGTAACGAGTGTTAGTGTGATAGATAGTACACAGTTAGACTGATAGATAGTGGGCTGTTGTACTATATAGACCGGTGTGCTTTTTTTTTTTTTTTAAATGTTACCGAGGTGACAGCAGTGGTATACTGCAGGTGGGGAAAGAGTAAAGGGAGAAGAGAGAGAAAGAGAGAGAGAGAAAAAATAGAAAGTGGATGAGGAGAGATGGAGAATGGGGAATGTGGGAGAAGAAAGGGAAAGGGAGGAAGAGAGAGGAGAAGACAGAACAATGGGAGGGGGATTTTGGCAGGACTGGAGGGTAATATTATGCTGGGGTGTTGAGGTAGGGGCAAACTTGGGATACGAATATAAGGTGGAGAGAATGAGAGAGGTGGAGGGAGGGAAGTAAGAGAGTTGTGAATGAGGAGGGGGGTAGGGGAGGGAGACAGGAAACGGAGGAAAGTGAGGGAGGGAGGGGAAGGTATTGGGTAGGATGGAGGGAGGAAAGAGGAAAGGAGGGAGGAAAGGAGGGAGGCAGGTTTTGCTTGGATGGCTGGAGGGAGGGAGAGTATGTGAGAAACTGAGATCACTGGAGGGAGAAAGGGACAGAGAGGAAAGAGGGAGGGAAGGACAGAAGAGAGGAAATTGGAATGGATAGAGGGATGGAGGGAAAAATGAAATGGAATGGAAGGAATTGGGATAAGTAGAGGGAGGGAGAAGAGGGAACAACTAGGAGTGGGAAGAAAGAGGGAAAGAGTGGGTTTTGGACGGCAAGGTGGAGACGAGGGAGAAAGAGGTAGGAAGGGTAGGATGAAGAAAAAAAGAAGAGTGGAGTAAGAGGAAAAAGAGAGGCAGTACCAGAGAGGAGGGAAGCGAGGGAGAGAACGTAGTGAGAGAGAGGGAAGAGGGAGGGAGAGAATGTACGAGGAGAAAAAAGGGCGGAGGGAAGTAAGGAAAGGGAGGTGGAGGCGGTGGGACGGGAGGGTGTGTATGTGGAGGAAGAGGCGCGGAGAGAGAGAGAGAGAGAGAGAGAGAGAGAGAGACTATGGAATGAGGGAAGAGGAGGACAGGGACGTGAAGAGATGTGGAGGAAACAAGATGAGAAAGACAATGGAAGGGAGGGAAGGAGAAGGGTGGGAGGGAAACAGTGGATAGAGGATGAGGAAGGAGGGAGAAAGGGAGAAAAAATAGAGGCAGAAATTGCGAGGAGGGGGAGGAGAAAGGAAGGAAGGGAGAGAATATCGGTGAGGAGAGAGGGAAGGAGGGAGGAAACAGAGGTAGAGAGAGAGAGAGAGAGGGTGACGAAGGGCAGGAAATTGGAGGGAGGTGGGGACGAACAAGAGACATAGGTGGAGAGAAAGGGGTGGAGGAAAAAATAAGAATGAAGGGAGAGGGGGAAAAAAGAGGAGGGGGGAGAGAGAGAAGACGGGGAAGGATATAGAGATTGAGAGGGGAATAGGGAGACACAGGAGGGGAGGAGGTAACAAAGATGAACGAAAAGGGAAGAGAGAGAGAGAGAGAGAGAGGTGGGGAGGGTGGGGGGGTACATGCTAGTCACGTAGAAGGAGCCGCAACCTTATGTTTGGGCGTAATACTCGTGTCCACAGCAACCACCCGTCTTCTCACTTTCTTCCTTGCTTTCTTTTCTCACTTTCTCTCTTATTCCTCTCTTTATTCGATCGTTCGTTTGTTTATTCGTTCGTTCTTTTCATCAGTTCATTAACTTTTTGTCCATTCCAAACTTCCTTCCATCCTGCTTTCCTTCGATCTGTCTGTGTCACAATTTCCACCCCTCACCCTCCCTTTTTTTTTCTTGCCTTCCTGCTTTCTTATTGCATCCTTCCCTCTCTTCTTCGTTCCCTCCTTTCTTCTCTTCTTCCTTCCTTTCTTCTCTTCTTCCTTCCTTTCTTTCTTTCTTCTTTCCTTTCTTCTTCCTTTCTCCGTCCTTTGTTCCTTCCCTCCTTTCTCGTGTCCTTCTTTCCTTCCTTTCTTCTCCTTCCTTTTTCCTCTCCTTCCTTCCTTCCGTTATCCTAGCATCCACAACCACTATTACTGTTTATCCTAGGTTCATTTGTCACCTCACTTTCTTTTGGCATTTTTTTTTCTTAGTCTTTTCTTTTCACCATTTCACGGCAGCCTGCTGTTTACTTCCTCTCTCCCTCTTTCACTTCTTTCATCAAACGTTCCTTTCTTCATTCTTCACATTTTCATTCTTCAGTGTCTGTTGTATAATTTTCTTGTGTAATTAAAAGTAGTCCTCTTTACACTTTTTTTCTTTCTTTCCTTCACCGTCCTTTCTTTGTCCTTTCGTTCCTTTCTTTAGTGTCCTTCATTGGCCACAAGAACTTCCGGTATTTTTCTTCTTTTCACTTCCTTTTATCCTGCTTACCTTTTTCTTGTTTTTTTTTTTACCTTTCTTTGTTCCATTCATTCCTGTTTCTCATAATTATAGTGACCATAAAAACAAGTACTAGCGGCCATTTGTCTCATTGTTTTATTTCCTGTCTTATATCCTGCTTTACTCTCTCTCTCGCTCTCTCTCTCCCTCGTTTTCTTTATTTTCAGATCTCTTCCTCCCCTGCTTCTATCTTTAGTTCTTTTTTTTATTGTTTTTTTTTCTCGGAGCTGTGTTTCTCTTCTGTTTTTTTGTCAGACTTTATTCATTTATTTTAATGTATTTTTCTTGCAGTATCTCCTTCCTTCTGTATGCCATCACCTGTTATATATATATATATATACCTGTATATATATATATATATATATATATATATATTTCTGGATAGGTACTTTATATTTTTGCTCATGCATTTTGTTTATTTATTTATTTTATTTATTTTTTTTTCCTAGACATTTTATCTCTGTTCATATATTGCTTCAAACATAAATTAAGCAGTTCATTCTCTGAGGCCCTGCAGTTCTCCTCAGCGTAACAGATGGTTTTATACAGCCTCATATCACCACCGCAAAGAATCAATCTAGTTAGGTGACATCTTTACTATTGCATTCTTACCACCACCAGACGATTTTATTAAGCTCTGGGGGATTTGGGGGGGACAGTTATTAACCCTTTCACTATAGAGACTTCCCCAGAGCTGAATAAAATCGTCTGACTTGGCGAGAATAAAAACAAAAGACGACATCGTGGTGAAGAGGGGCATAGAAACAGGTACTCCCCCCCCCTCCATCCCCACATCTCTTATCCTCGATCCCGTCCGTCCTTTCGAGGCTGTGTTTTCCACGAACGAAATATAACTCTGAAAATCCACACACGCTGTAATACATACTTGCCTTCCCTCTCACCTTTGATCTTCCCCCTCCCCCTACCTGTTATCCAGCCTCCTCTGCTTCAACTCCCCCCCCCCCTCCACTGCCTTCCATTCTTTCTCTTCATCATTCACTCTCTTCCCAATCTCTACTCCACCTGCTCTTCAGCGACTATCCTATCGACTTATTTCCTGACCTCATTCCTGCATCCATCCCATTTTCCTTCCATACCCCCCTCCCCTTTTTCCCTCTGTACTTCTTCCCCCCTATTCCCTCCATACCCCCCTCTCCGTCTTTTTCCTCCTACTCCCTCCCTTTTTTTCCTCCATCCCCCTTCCCCCTTTTCCCTCCATCCACCCTCTCTTCCTTTTCGCTCCATTCCCTCTCCTCCATTTTCCTTCATCGCCCCTCCCCGTTTCCTTCCATACTCCTCCCCCTTTTCCCTCCATCCCTCCCCTTCCCTCCTCAGATAAGCCAAGATTCAGACGCAAATGATGAAACTGGAAATCTAGGTCATAGGTCAAGAGGTCAAGGTCAAAGGTCATGGACGGGGGAACGCTGCGAGAACCTGCTTTATTTGTCTGTGTCCCCAGGCGTAACTCGTCTTCCCTCCTGCCTCTTTATTTCTAGCTTTGTTTTTGTTGTCTTTGGTACTTTCGCTTTTGCTCTTCTACTTCCTTATTTCTGTCTTTACTTTTGCTCTCTCTTTATCAGTTATTTGCTTTCACATTATCTTTTTGTATATTCGTGTGTCCTTAGGGGTGAGTTGTATGCCCTCTGATTTCTTTACTTCTGTCTTTATTTTGTGTGTCTTGATTCTGTCTTGATTTTACATTATTATTTTACTGTACTACATTAGTTTTTGTGTCTTTCGCTTCATCTTTAGCCCTTTTTCCGACCTTGTTTTTTCCTGTGATTATTAGTTGTGTTTCGATATTTCTGTGTATGTTGTACTTACGCGCGCGCGCGCGTTTCTGTGTGTGTGTGTGTGTGTGTGTGTGTGTGTGTGTGTGTGTGTGTGTAGGACATTCTGGTTCCCCTCTTTGTCATACCACTGTCTCCCTAACTCTGCCTCCTACTTTTGTTTTTGCTTTTGTTTCTTTGTTTCGTTTTGTTTGTTATGGAACTTTCCTTTTTGTACCACTCTGACTCGCTCTGCTTCCATTTTTCTTAGTACCTTTTTTTGTTCTGCTTCTGTTTTTCCCTGTATCACTTTACTTTCTGCTTTTGTTTTTAACTTTGCCACTTTTCTTTGTCATATTGTAGAACCCTTTGTTATGGTACCCTCCCCCCCCCTCTCTCTCTCTCACTTCCTTACCGCACCGTTCTCTTTTGATACGTACCTCTCTCTTGTCATCCTAAAATACTGTCTGTTTCTCTGCCATTGACCTCTGTGCCACCCTTCTTATTTATGGTAATTTTTGCTGTATCGTTCCGTGCCAGCCACTTTTCCTTTTATATGCCTCTTTTGTGTGATATGTCTTGTTCTGCAGTGCTGTGAATTCTCAGTCAGTCTGCCCATCTATCTGTCTGTCTGTCTAGCTACGTCTCTGTTCGTTTGTCTGTCTGTCTGCCATCTGTCTTGCTATACCTGTCTGTTTGTTTGTCTGTCTGTCTGCCATCTGTCTTGCTATACCTGTCTGTTTATTTGTCTGTCTGTCTATTTATCTACAGTATTTATTGCCTCAAGGAGCGTAGGGGTCCGGGGTTAGGTTTCTTGTTAAGACGTATAAAGCGAGATTGATTTTGCAAAACGATACGTTGAATATCGCCGCTCAACTGCATGAATTATAGCAAGATACTGAAACTATTACTCATTGTCATATCTTGGCTTGTTTCATATGATCCTTTTCTCCGTTTTTGTCTTCTTGTCTGCGATGCTTTATGTGAGTAGGTTTGTTTTCATCTTTTGTCTTCATTCTTCGATCCTTTTGTCTTGTTTCTTGTTGTTCTTTTTGCTCTTCTTTCGTCTTTTTTCAGTGATCCTTCTTCCCGTGATCATTTCGCTTTATCCTTCTTGTTTCCTGTGATCCTCTTCTTTTCTCGTCTGCGATCCTTTCCCTTTTTCTCTTTCCTGTCTTCATTTGTTTCCATTCTGTGATATACTTTTGCTTGCTTCTTTTCATCCTTTTCTCTCTTCTTTTGTTTTTTCTTCTGTGATCCTTTTGTATTTTCCTCTTGTCTTGCTTCCTGCAGTTCTTTTCTTTTGTCTTACTTTTTGGTACTTTTCCCCTTAATGTATTGGTGTTTCCCTCTTGTGTTGTTTCCCCTGATCCTTTTCATTTGTCTTTCTGCCTGCGATCCTTTTGCGCGTCCCTCTCCTCTCTTCTTTTGTCTTCCTCCTGTGATCCTTTTCTCCTTTTCGATGTCAGTCATGCGTAGGAGCCTGGGTTTTGGTCTCAGTGCAGCGGCTCTTAGTTTATGCTTCCTTTGTGCCTCGACCTCCCTTCCCTTGCATCTTTGTCCAGGCACCCTCTCTATAAATTCCATCCTCCCCTTCTCTCCATCCGTCACGTCCTCCTCCCTCCTCCTCCTCCCCTCCATCATACGTGTATCTTCTTCCTCTTCCCTCCCTTCCTTTCCTTCCTTCCTTCCCTCCTTTCTTGGATCATTCCTTCGTTCCCTTCTCTTCTTCATCCATCACGTCACCTTGCTTTTTTTTTCTTTTTTTCTTTACTACATCAGTTCCCCGTCTCCCTCTCTATCCCTTCATTTGGTCGTCACGTCTTATATCCATTTTCCTTTTATCCTTTCCGTTTGGTTGTCTGTCTCGCTTCCTTGCATTTTCGGTGTTTTTCTCCCTTTGGTTTTCTTGCTTTTCCTCGTTTTTTTCTTCACTTTTTCCCACCTTCACTGCATCCGTGTACACACCTCATTAACATTTTCTGACTTTCACCCCCCCCTTTTCCTAATTCTTTTTCATTATTCCTCCTTATTATTTTTTTCTCTTCTTCATTTCATATTTACACCATTCCATACATACTCACTTCCTCTTCGTCTGTGTTACCTGTATTTCATCATTTTTTTTTCACTTATTTCATCCTCTGTCCTTCTCTTATCGTCTATTTTCAATCCTCCTTTTATTTTTAATCACTTTCCTCTTTTACCATATTTTTCTCAGTTACTCATACACCTCATTTTTATTTCATTCCGTCATACTTCTTCCTTTTAGATAATTTTGACAAGTTTTTTTCTTTGTTGCTTATTATTTCCATACAGCTATTTTTTTGTCTTCTATCTGAGTTTGGTATTTCCGTTCCTCTTTCTCTGTTACTCCTTTTCTTAATGTCTAATGCTATCCTTTTCCCTCTCTTCCTTCCTCCTCCCTTCCTTCCTTCCTTCATTTTATCTCTTCCTTCCTCCATTCCCCCCTTCCTCTATTATCCCAACCACTTTACCTATCAGTCCTTCATGCCTTTGTATCACTCCTCCCTCTTCCTCCCTCCCTCCCTCCCTCCTTCCTTCCTTCCTTCATTTCTTCCTTCCATCCATCCCTCCCTCCGTGCTTCCCTCCTTCCCTCTCCCTCCCGTCCTCCCTCCCTCACACCATCCTATCCATTAGTCCTCTTATTTCCACATCTCGTCCCCTTTAATTCTCCCTCCATCCTTGTCTTCTTTCCTCCACTCATCATTCCATCCCTCTTTCAGTATCTCCTTCCTTACATAGCTCTTTCCTTGTACATTTCTCCATTCTTCCCTCCACATCTCTCTCTCCCCCATACCTCCCCTCCCCTCCTCAGTGTTCCTTCCATAACTCTTTCCGCTATTACTCTTTCTACATGTCCTTCCATCAGTCATTTCTACCATTCATCTCTCCTCTCCGTTTCTACCTCCTTCCTTTCATATCTTCTTTCCTTTCCTCCCTCCTTCCTTTCATATCTTCTTTCCTTTCCTCCCTCCTTCCTTTCATATCTTCTTTCCTTTCCTCCCTCCTTCCTTTCATATCTTCTTTCCTTTCCTCCCTCCTTCCTTTCATATCTTCTTTCCTTTCCTCCCTCC